>NC_068358.1:113106306-113231306 GCF_020536995.1 Dreissena polymorpha
TACTATTTAACCGAATAAACATAATAACAGAGTCACGTCATTGAACACACGTGTATATATAAAGGACACACGTCTCCGCTGGGACGCATTCTTCGCTGAGGTTTAATATGAAAATGAAGGTCATTGATGTTTCTCTAGTTGCTTGCGTAGTCATCGCTATGGATGTGATTTACGGCGCGACCTCTCATGTAGATATAAGTTCACGTTTGGGTTAGTTTGCAGTTGCATATTTTCGTCAAAGCTAAGGGTATTTCGGCAATATTGCAGTGAACAGTTAATTACAATTTTGCTGAGTTATAAAGTGCAAAAATGTCAGGAATAGGCAACAACTAAACGTGACTATGTTTTATGAGCACACTGGATGTAGTTTTCATTGTATGACCATGACCTTCGGAATTTATTTAATCGGACTAGAAATCTGAAGTCTCTAGGTTTCCTTTACCGCACGGCCTTACATATGCTCAATATGTATGCTTATTTTATGCTGAGAATGTTCACTATTGTTATATTTAATTTTAAATTTCTTAACTCACTGCTTAATTTATTTATTCTGGTAGCAATGTTTATGTAATACATATGATAGTTTGTATATACAAATACATAATCTATTAAGTTTTAACTATCGAATGACCTTCTTTACTAAAGCTTACAATTTTCAAGAACTGAAAACGAGAGTTTAGATAAATGGATGGAAACTACTGCGAAATATAAAAAGATATTTTGGACGAACTATGAACCGTCCCTTACCAACATGTTTACACATTCTAAATGAATATTTACAGAAAGACTTGTTTAACAAAAGGCATGCGTGAGCAATAGTAACAATATAAAGAAGTGAAACTTCAGAAGCTCCAGCAGTTTTGCATTCCTATTATTCACACCTACGTGGTCCTTTATTTATTGAAAGTGACCAATTGCCAAAACAGAACAGTACGGTACAATACACAACACATGTACACAATGCATACTTGGAATTGAAGGTATCTTAGAACAGACGCTATTAAGTAAGTGGTAACACTTCTGTGCGTAGCCTGATAATTCACAAACAGTTCTTTTTGTAAGCATGTGCAAAGACACATACATTTGATATTTTACTCTATACTTTACTTTATTGGTAACTTGTTTTATCAAATATGTCAATCATATCGCACTGCAAAACTCTCTCGTATACTTAATGATGCAATTTGCTTTTCAATTGATACGTCATTAGAAACGCTAGTGCCGTTTGCATTCACAACATTTTGTAAAAGGAGCTTGGAAGCTTACGCTTTTGATTCGTATACTGGTCATTTATTTTTATTTTTTCATTTAATGTATAGATCCCAATTAAATTATTAAATGTTGCTGGTCTTCCTTCCATCAAAGATGGACTTTACTGTAAAAAGTATCCGTCAAAAATGTACATAAGAATGTCATATAAACCTACCTTTCATAGAATGCATAAGTTTTCATAACACTAGAGGTTTCTTCTGTACAATCATTGAATAGTGCGGTTTTCGGTATGAAGATTATGTATGGCACGTTGCGTTTAATGCAATAAGTGTCACCTGTATCCATACTCCGGAAATATAAAGTTAATAAATGAAATATTGTGTGACGCTTTGTTTCTAAAGTAATACATCGCACCTGTATGTACTTTGTTGGTTTACAAATAAAATAATGTATGGAAGGTTGATACGTGCAGCTTCTTCTAATCTTTAACATGTATACTGGGCTTTCTACTTGGTGACTGGATATTCGTATCGTGTGTGTTGAAAACTTTAGAATTCGCGGACATTACCTTAAACATAACATGTGCGTCTTTTAGAGTCTATATTAATTATACGTTCGGTATATCAAATAGATGTCAATGTACAATTAATCTACTAACAACCAATAATGACGTCTAGTCAGATATATATTGTTTCTTTGCGTAACTATCGAAGATCAATATTACATATAAAAGGCAGTGATATTTCCGATTATTCACATTTTAAGTTTTTGTTTGTTCGAAGATGCATAACACGTCTATTTTCATTGAAGCAACTTGTTTTTCACTTCTATTTATTAACAATGTTTTTCAACATTGCAGACGTCAATGGATGAAAATAATTTGGAGGAAAAACAAAGTTTGGTTAACGTCGAAACTCGTTTAGATTTAATGGAGCTACATGTATCGATGTGTGCATACGCCGAATTCTGTCTTGTTTCAGCGGACTTAAATGAAAAGGTTGAGGTCAATTGCTGTTATGCCGAAAAATATGTGTCTTACCGCCTAATACTGCAAACGGCGCCGGATCATATAAGAATATATTATCTTTTTAAGGTAATTGTGTTCTTTTGGTTTTTAACTTAAGTTTCCATTTTTCGCGATAACTATATTCCACAGAACAACATTCGGTAACACAAAACAGTTTATTCAGAGTCACCGTCAAACAGTTTATGTATAAAACTTGTTGAAAAGGGAGTAAATTCCATATTACAAATGTAATTCAAACTTCTGAGCTAGGTGTAGTTGAAAAAGGCAGCATAATACTCTTGAAAAATGTAAGTTATTTTCTTCTTTTTTTCAAAAACTATATTGAATTATATAATGGCATTAACCACGACTTTACCAATCCAAACCTATGTCGTAAACATGAATAGAAAGTAAAAAGAAGAGCAAACAAGAGTGTGAGAAGGAGACAGAGATACGGAAAGAAAGAAAAAGAGAGAGAACAAGAGAGAGAAAAAGAGACAAAGAGAGCAAGTGTGAGAGAGAGAAAAAGAGCGAGAGAGAAAAAGAGAGAGCGTATGAGAGAGAGAGAGAGAGAGAGAGAGAGAGAGAGAGAGAGAGAGAGAGAGAGAGAGAGAGAGAGAGAGATCTAGAGAGAGAGAGAGAGAGAGATAGAGATCTCTCTCGAGAGCTCTCTTCTCTCTCTCCTCTCCCCCCGAGATTCTCTCTCTCTCTCTCCCTCCTTCTCCCTCGCTCTCTCTCTCCCTCTCTCTCTTCCCTCTCTCTCTCTCTTTTCGAGCTCTCCCTGGCGGGATTGAGAGAGCGAGAGGAGGAGAGAGAGAGAGAGAGATAGAGGGATCTAGAGAGAGATATTGTGGGAGAGAGAGAGAGTGAGATGTAGAGGAAGAGAGAGAGAGAGGTAGAGAGAGAGGAGAGTGAGAGAGAGTGAGGATGGGAGAGGGAGAGAGAGAGGGACAGAGAGAGGGGCAGAGAGAGAGAGCGAGAGAGAGCGAGACATAGAGAGAGTCAGAGAGAGAAAGAGTGAGAGAGAGAGGAAGAGAGACACATTGAAAAAGAGGGAGATAGAGAGCGACATATAGAGAGTGAGAGAAAGATAGAGGGAGACAGAGAAAGGGAGAAAGAGGAAGAGCGAGTGAGAGTGATAGAGAGGCAAAGGGATAGACAGAGAGGGAGAGAGAGAGGGAGAGGGAGAGAGAAAGGTGAGAATTTGGACCTTTTTATTTAGCCAATAGTAGGTCAATGTCGAGGTAACAATGAAGCCATTGTTGAGAGTATTCATCGGTAATATATATACAACATCAAGCTTTGTAGCAAGCGGTAATTTTAGAATCCAAATATAGGTAACTGTGAAGGTTAAACTGAGGTCAGGTGGAAAGGGTGTATTGAGAGTGTTCATAGATAACAAAAATACAATAATAAAAGCTTGGCATTAAGCGGTATTGATGTTACATCAGTCATATTATTTGGATTTAACACAAAGTTTTACCTTCTGAATTACGGGTAGTTGTAGTCCAACAGTTAGATCAATATCAAGGTTATAATGCGGTAAACTGATAAGGATGTGCTGAGAGTTACCATCGATAACATTACTGCAAGTATACAAACTTTGTAGGAAACATCACTTATTATATACAAAACGTGTCATTTAAACATATTTCGGATGGAAAGAAGAACGAACGGAAAGGCCAATCGCTATATTTTGTGTCGTTATCCGTAAATGTCGGGTGCATAACATTCAATCCTAAATAATTGGGCGATTTTGTTGATGTCCATGATGATGATGATAGCGAGGATAATGACTTGTCACTTGATTGAAGCGAAGTTAAAATATTTTTGTTTCTTGTTGATGATTTTGTTTATAACGACACTGATAACCGACTAATCAACGTTTAGTTGTGTTAGAGTAATACAGAATGTTTTAAATCAATATTATTTATCGCATAATTGTATAACACAATATAATCGTGATATTGATAGATTAATTAAAACAAATACAACACTTAAAAAGTATTCTGCTGAACTCAATTTCTCTATCAATAACAGTCATGTACATGCGTGTATGCCTATAGCCTATAGAGACCTCCACAGACGATGTGATAAATTCCTGTAACTATTGTTTCACGCACTTAATGGGGTAATCAACAAAATATGTTGTAAATTGCATACACATGAATCATTCATTACCAATTGTTTAACTGGATTTGGTCTGCCATGGTGGTTTTCAGAAAAAAAATCACCGATTCAAAAATCAAATCTGGCGCCCGTAGTGTTTGTTGACTGTTATTGATATTTAAAGATCGATGTTCCCGGCCTGCGCGCAGATTTCAATAAGCGAGCGGGGTGACAGCGATTTAATTATGCATAATGATGCACTTCCGTTGCTTCAGAAAATGGCGAGTGATTTACCTTGTCAATTTCTATGTACATAGTCGAACTTTTTTAAGCAAACGTTTTGTTGGAAGATTTTTATTGATTTAGTATGTGTTTGCATTATAATAAACTACGGGTAACTAAAAGCAAAATAATAATAATAAAAAAAATAAAAAAAATATTAACATTGACATCGAGCGCCATGAACTGGTGAACCCAATAGTGCAAATCAATATGGCTCTAACTCCAATGGATGTTCATTCTAATATAAACGGGACATCGAAACGGAGACTATACAAGACATTACACGAAATTTAGATCGTTATGTTCTCAAAATAACATATATGAACCAGCTATCAGAGTAAATTCCAGATTAAACACATAAATACATTGAACCTAATTCATTCATGTCATATGTTCGTACAAATTTAATCAACCTTAAAACACGAATAATTGTGAAAAGTAGTCCGTTATATAGGATCTGAATCGAGTTGTCATTTCATACAATATTTTATTAAACGAGTTCTGGAATTGTGTTAGAAAGCGAGATTTTTTTCGAGATTTCAGAGAAGACGAATTTCGTAACATTCCTTTCGATCATATTAAGTAACGAACGCGTTTCATAAACGCCACTACATAATACGAGAATTTTCATCAACACTTCAATATTTTATACATGCATTTTTATTATGGTTTTAAAAAACACTTTAACAGTTTTTTAGTAAATATGGCCGTAAGGTAAACTATGTTTAATGAGTGATGTATCATTTAAGATTATAATTTCTATATGTTAAATGCTGATTGGATTTTTCTTTTGGTATGCCGATATTTTTTTAAACTTTCTTGATTTTTTATTCAGTACATCTAAGTTCACAATCACTTAATTATGTAGTGAAAGCGAATCAATATATTTGAGCATGTGTTTATTGCACAAATATGTTACCAATTTATAGATATGTATTTTTAATCATTGTCATTTGTCCACATAATGGTAATATTGTTGCCGTTGTTCTGATGCATAACAGCTACGATGATTAAAGAACAAACAACGTAATCATAATTAGCATACTGACATTATTTATTAGATGCTTAAGTGTTTATTAGATTCGTATTAGCCCAATCCATGCTCGCCTATGCAACCTATGTCACATTAACAAAATAGCTACTGAAAACAATATTGAATGACATGACCTTATTTTGATAACGAACGGCATTGATTTATTTGAAACATAATAGAGAGGCATACGACATTTAATGAAATCGTGACACCGTCATCAGAGGCAGAAATGAAACAGCTTTCGAAATTCATTTACATAATAATATAGAATTTATCAGGCATTAGAATAGGCTAAAAAATACCAAACGCTTTGTTTTAATTCTTTGAAAAATATTAACAACAAACGCAAATGCCTCCTAACTCACTTACTTCATGTTACTTATATTTACAATGCAAATGTATCGAACGTCTATAAATTTAAAGCATGTAGTATGCAATATTACTTAGTATCCAATTGTAAAATTACTTACCTAAATTTGCTGGCAAAATTCAATTAATTTCGCAACGACATGCTGTAAAATACACGCGCCTGTATTAATCGATAATCTGCACGAGACGATCTATACTTTTTAACTGTACACGGTCTCAAACTAGGTCGCAAAAACCCGAATGTTAAATTGCGCAGTGCCGTAGCCACCTGTGTTCTACTCGATTCCGCAAATGAGTCTATCATTAAATTGTAAACTCATTCCAAAATATATATATGTAGATGTACCATACGACTATCAACCAGTAAATGAAACAATGTTATTTATTACGTTATTAATTGTGTGATGTATTTACTCTGATGAACAATGAATAGCATTTATATTCACGTTTGTTGCAATATGTCCAATATCCCAATATATGTGTCACAAGTTTTTCAAAAGTAACATAAGACATTTTTCTCCATTAAGAAGTACGCGTTATTTTCAATAAACGAGTTAGATACGCACACTCAGATAGGGCGATTTACACGTCCACAATCACGCACAGCGTTTGACATCCAACGTGATGTTTTGAGCGATTGTAGAGCGGTTAATATTTGTCCTTATGAGCGTAAGGGTTGATCTGTTTAAAGGGACTACGACACATGGCGTTTGTGTGAGCAAATGGTTGATCAAAATGTTAAAATATAAACCTATTAACATTCGAATTAAAAGTATGGTTAAATAAGCGTAAGGGTTTTCTGCTTAAAGGGACTACGACACCAAGAATTTGTGTTTGCTGACAATTTTGGAAATATAATCCAATGAACAGTTGAATGAAAGAACGGTTACATTCATATACCATCAAGACTCACGTATGCACAATGGTGAACCCAATAAGTCAAATCAAAAAGTTAATGTAAACGCTAAACACAAATATTACACATGTTTAAGATAAACCTACTCATAATTGTTCTTTAACATAGAAAAGATATGCTGCTTGTGATGAAAAGTTAGGTACATGTAAGACAGATTTCGTTAAAATCTTTTCGATCATCTTCAGTAACCAATGATTTCATAATCGCAACTATTTTTAATAAGACAATTTTCATCAACATCGTGTAAAACTGTGTTCTTTTTGGAATAAGTACAGTTAAGTTGAATCATATTTCTTTGATGTAAACACGTCCGATAAAAAATTTTGACGTAAAATCTATGAAGGCAAATACAGTCCTAAACAACTTTAACAAACATGAATGAAAAAAACGAGGCTGACTTCTTAGAAGATTGCGTAAATATCTGTTTTATTAAGCTGTATATATTGAGCATGAAAAATTCTCGATGTGCAAGTGGTAGTTTTAAAATGTATTGTTTAATGACATTACTTGGATCACAATATTGATGGAAAGCAACAATACGAGTAGAACAGCTTTAATACTTCCGGACTTCAATTTCCTCATGTAGTGTATACATCGCAGATTTGATCTAACTATCTATATGTAAATTGTCGGCCACTGAATTGATACTTTCGCTCTGCATATCGACTACTACTACTACTACTACTACTACTACTACTACTACTACTTGTACTACTTTTACTACTACTACTACTACTACTACTACTACAACTACGTCTACTACTACTACTATAGAGGTATGACTTAGATTAAATGTAAGTAAATTAAAACGTGAATATAAATGCTGTTCATTGTTAAATTTGATTTACACTTAAATGTATCATGAATATTGCTGGGACAAGTGTGAGGTTGAGCGCTCTAAAACCGGTTTAAACCCCAAATGCTTTGCATTGATCTTAAAGGTCAATAACTCTTTAACACAAATGAGTTTCCAAACTCTTTTTACATGTGTCAGCCATTGGGTAATGCGTTTGTACCGAAGTTTACGCTCTATTGATTTCGGAGCGCTTTGAGGGACCCGACGGGGTATTGTAAGTCACTTAAGAACAACGCATGGCGCGCAAATAAATTAAGTTTCAATTAGCGAATTGTTTATAGAATCAATTTTGTTGACAGTTCCCAATACAAATTTACCATGGTTATTGTTCCACCAAAGATTGAAATATTTATTCTGACTATTGACATGTTTATACATTCACCAATAAACATATAAACGAAATTGTATATGATAAAAAATCGTTTATAAGTCGTCTAGTTTTGTACATATTTGTTTTCAGTCGAAACCTACCAAATTACCGGATCATAAATACCATAGTCCAGAATACCTCAAAAATGCATATGCTACAGTAAATGAGAAAGGGATACCTGTAAAAAGGGTGCATTGACATACAATGTGCCAATTCAAACATTAAGAGATCGCGTAAAAGGAAAAGTAGATCGATTTAATATTGGATTGGGCTCTGACTTAATATTTTCAAAAGATGAGGAAACGGGCTTGGTGGAGCATCTTGAGTGCATGTCTCAGCTCGGATATGGTTACACCAATGTGCAGGTCAAGCATCTGGCTGGGGAAATGGCCGAACATTTAGGGAAACGCCCTACCAAAAAGCCATTAAGTATACATTTGTTGTATGGCTTTCTCTAGAGATGGACAGGCAGGCTCTCTTCCTTAAAACTACGCGTCCTGGATAGTGGCCGTGAGAAAACTCAACGCCGGAGATCGTTGGCAGCTATTTAAAAAAAACCTCGCGGAAATAATGGAAAAACACAAGTTGACCGAAAAAAACACATCTAATCATAACATAGATGAAACCGGTATTCAACCTGAACACAGACCCCCTAATGTCATCGCTGCCACTGGCAGTAAGCCGCAAGCTGTAACCTCGCCCCGCTCAACAACTACAACATTAATTGCATGCGTTAACGCAGCCGGGAATTATATTCCATCCTTTTTCGTTTTCAAAGGGAAACGAAGCAACCCGGAATAAATGAGCCGCTCTTCACCTGGTTCAAAATTCACGATGTCCGAAAGTGGCTGGTCGAATGCCGAAATATTCCAGCATTATTTGAAGGGTCATTTCCTCCCAAATGTATGCAGGGGTTCAACAGACCAACAGCCGATACTTGTAATTTACGACGGCCACTCCTCGCATGTTTCCAGGCAACTAACTGAATAAGCCAAAGCAGAGAATATCATCCTCTTTGTTTTGCCTGACCACTCATCGCACATCACGCAGCCTCTGGACATGTCGATTTTTGGCCCATTCAGATCATATTACTACTGTGAATGTGCCAAGTTTATACAGGAGCACATTGGTGAAACTGTCACGAAATTTATGATGGCGAAAATTGCATGCAAGGCATATCTTAAGGCTATGGTTCCAGCCAACATAGTCGCAGGCTTCCGAAAAACTGGCATTTTCCCGTGCTGCCCAGAGGCTGTGCCTGCAGATAAGCTTTATCCAAGCGAAACCTTCCGAGAGACGTCATCCCTGCTCAAAATTATAGAACTTAAATCTGGAAAAGAAGCAGTAGAAAAGTTGAAGGATGAACAAAGTTAACATGCGTCTACCAGGCCTCTAAGCAACATAAAGCCAACAACACAAAACTCAAACCAGGTGGAAAAGCTCTTACAGAAGAGGCGTATGCTGAGGAGCTGCACACATACGAGAAGAAAAACGCAACTCCCAGTACATCGACAACCTCAACGCCTGCTATAAAAAAATCGGCGAAAACAGGCAAAACATGCAGAAAGCACCTATCGGAATCTCAATCTCAAAACAATTCTACTGCCATAGCAAAACAGGCATTGTGCAGTAATTCGGAGATGGAGTGCAAGCCGGAAGAAAAAGACCTGTGCTGTGTCTGCAGGATGATATCGCCACCAAACTTTCCCGATTCGCCGTATTTAACAATCCTCACGTGGGGCGAGTGCACCATTTGCAGCCACTGGGTGCACCTAAAATTCTGCACGAAAACGCGGGTTGTGAGGAGAAACGACCATTCCGTATGCCCTCACTGTGAAGTTTAGTTGTGCAGCATTCGGACATGGTTTAATTGTATTTCTTTTAATGTTAAACTTTCGTTTATATACGTTATTTTAACGTGTTAAAAGAAGATTTAATTTAAAACCAAATTAATTAGTTATTGAAAATCATAACATACCTGATCTCAGATGGAATATCATCTAATAAAATAAATCGCCTCTATCGATAAATACACTTGCCAGTGTGTCTAAGAAAATAGACATTTTAATTTTTGATTAATAAGGAAATACCCCAATCGGTGCCCCATTTGGAACGCGGTCAAGAAAGAGCACGAATCAAATGAGAAAATTCTTCTGCATGATACAGATCATTAACCTTCACCTTAACGAGGTAAATATTTAGAAAATATGTACACAAATACGGTTTTCTTTGTGTTTCGTGTTGACGATATAAAAGTTAAACAATGCTAAAAATACTAGCAATTGTAGTCGCATGCGCGGTATAAATAGTTAAGAGGCACGGAAGGAGGAGAAGATAGCATACAAGCTATTACTAAAATATTGTTGTTAACAAATAATTTCTCATTATTGTTGTAAACTGCCATGCTATGCTCGACGTTCAAGCAGTTTTGGAACATGACAGTTTTAAGAGAATTCTTTTATACTTCAGTATAAGAAATCGAGGATGATATGCAACAGCTTAACTTATCTTGGTGTTGATCACATGATGTGCAACACCGTAACTTACCTTTTTTGTATACATGTATGTTTTTTTTATTTGCAAACAATGGTTCTAACAAACCATACAAAAACTATGCCTGATACAGTTTTTGACCTTGGTGTATGAGTAAATAAAAATACTAGGAAAACATATTTGAAAAAGATAAACTAACATAAGAGTGAATAGTATATAAGTGGACAAGCATTATGAGAATTTAATTCGATTCCATTTTTGTTCAAAGATTTGCAATGTCATTACTGAGGGCTATTTCTTTCTCAATCTGGATTTTTAGTTTAAGACTATGGATAAAACAATTAAAATTTGGTATTTGTTTTCAGAACTTCATGTTAAAGATAAAATAGTTCATCAATATCAGAATAATATTCCCAATATTATTACCGTCTAGTGATTAAAATGAGTTAATTCCGAAACTAACACTTAAGACGGATAGTTAAACGTTTAGTTGTTGTTGTGCAAGAAAGAATGCTAACTGATTCCAAATAGGTTGAATGTGGTTGCACTCCCAGAAAGATGTTCTATAGTTTCAATGTTTTCACCGCAGAAGTCACATAAATTAGAGTTTGATAATTTGCATTTAAATAGATATTTTTTGTAGCTATAATTCTATGGACGTATTTATATTGAAAATTTCTCAGTGTGCTATCAATAGTTGCTTTATATGGCATGATAAATATGTGTTTCAAATTAAGTTCTTGTTCTCGGAAAAGGACTTGCCATTTATTTTGAGTCTTGGAGTTTTCTGTAAGGTTTTAAATTTGTAGTGTTAAAATATTGTGTTCGTTTTGTTTTTTCTTGCAAGTATGTTTTCCACAAATGTTGTTTGAGTGCATGGTGTGTTATTTGTATTGATTTTAGATGTAATATGAATGGGTATGTTTTTTGATTAATGTGTAGTTCTTCAGGAAATTACTTGAAGGTATTTCGTATATGTTACATATAATATCAAATGTTTAGAAGTCCTTAATTCTGTAGTTGTATTATTGGTCGACATATTTAATGTTTCGTCCAAACCAATGTTTATAGAAAAACGACTTATTGTAAAAAGTTATGTATTTATTGTTCCATAAAATAGTTTTACTGTTGGTTTGGGTTTCTATGTTATAAGTAACATTACTCCATGCTGATTGAACATTAGATAGAAATATGTTTTCGTTTGCAATATCATGTAAGATAGTATTGCTGATGTTACATTCAAAAAGTAAGGAATCGCCATTTTATTTTATTTTCTGGTAGAATAGTTTCCATTTACTCGTATTGTTACTATCTAGGTATCTTTTAACCCAGCTGCATTTGATTGCATTCAAGAATGAGTCAATGTTCGTTAATTGGATACCTCCATTGTCTACGGTTTGAATTAACTGAGTTTGTTTAATTTTGTCAGGTGTATCGTCCCATATGAAAATATTGCTGAATTGATATCGTTAATCATTTGGTGGATCTGGAAAAACTGTTAATACAATAATTAATTTAGGAAGTGCAAACTTTTTAATACTGCTTTTTCTGAAGTGTAAGTTTACGGTGTTGCCACGATTTTAAGCAGTTTTAAAATTTCTGTAATTTAGGCAGTAGGTTTTTTAGAACTGTATCATTTTCATTATTTGTAAATGTAATTCATAACGTGGTGGCTTCATCGGATGTCCAAATAAATTTCATTTATTTTTGATGCTGGACATTAGTTTGTTTTAATCTACCTACTCGTAGCACAGTACATTTACGTTTGTTTAGTTTAAGACCTGATGTCATTCTGAAAAGGGTAAGCGACTCTATTAGGTTATGGAAAGAGTCGTAATTGTCATTTAAAAAATAAGTTGGGACTGTTTGATTTCTTCGTCAGGTTCTAGCGATTTGCCATTTATATGGGTATTTGATTAGATGTGATGTGATACTCGATGCATATAATAAATAGCGATGATGAAAGTGGACACCCTTGTCGAACTCCTCGTTCAATGTTAAAGCTCTTTGAGAATAAGCCATTGTTAGTAATTATATTATTAATGTCGGTATAGAGCATTTTTACCCTTTTAATGAGACTTTCTCCAAAGTTCATATTTTCTAAGCAATCGAACATAAACGAATGATCAAGTGAATCGAATGCCCTTTCAAAGTCTGCAAAAAATATTAGACCAGAATTATTGGAATCGTTGAAATAGTTTATGCATTCTTGTATAAGACGCACGTTTTCACCAATGTAACGTCCTTGTATGAAACCGGATTGAGATCTTGAAATGATTGATGGATCCATATAAACGTGAATTTGAGAATTCTGTCCCAGAGGTCAAATCTAACGGAATTGATAGCAGAGGGGCCACTGGGGTCGTGATGATAAGGGGCCGCGTGCGTATCTTGCTCATTTATATAAAATTTCTTAAGAATAAGTACATTATTTTTGCATCAATAAAATAAAAACAAATCTATATTACCATACAATTTATCCATTATCATGTGTGATTATTTGACAAAAATGGCATTGAATATGTCGTTTGTCTTTAAACATTGATTTAAACTTCATTTATATATGAAATTTATTTCTTTACAATTCTAATTTGCGCACGGGGTTTCTCCATATTGGTTCCTGTTTTATTACCATCAAACGCCACTAACAAACTACGATACACGATTTGAAGAAATATTAATGTTAAGCACCAAAATCAGTGATTTTTATTATTATCATCATCATCATCATCATCATCATTATTATTATATATTTTTTTATTATAATTATTATTGGTAGTAGAAGTAGTAGTTGTAGTAGTAGTAGTAGTAGTAGTAGTAGTTATAGTAGTAGTAGTAGTAGTAGTAGTAGTAGTAGTAGTAGTAGTAGTAGTAGTAGTAGTAGTAGTAGTAGTAGTAGTAGTAGTAATGGGAGGAGAAGAAGTAGTAGTAGTAGTAGTAGTAGTAGTAGTAGTAGTAGTAGTAGTAGTAGTAGTAGTAGTAGTAGTAGTAGTCGTAGTAGTAGTAGTATTAGTATTGTAGTTATTTTTATAAGTAGTAGTTGTAGTTGTAGTAGTAGTAGTAGTAGTAGTATAAGTAGTAGTAGTAGTAGTAGTAGTAGAAGAAGTAGTAGTAGTAGTAGTAGTAGTAGTAGTAGTAGTAGTAGTAGTAGTAGTAGTAGTAGTAGTAGTAGTAGTAGTAGTAGTAGTAGAAGAAGTAGAAGTAGTAGTACTAGTCGTAGTAGCCGTAGTAGTAGTAGTAGTAGTAGTCGTAGTCGTAGTCGTCTAGTAGTCGTCGTAGTAGTAGTCGTCGTCGTAGTAGCCGTCGTCGTAGTAGAAGTAGTCGTTGTCGTAGTCGTAGCCGTAGTAGTCGTAGTCGTAGTAGTAGTAGTAGTAGTCGTCGTCGTAGTAGTAGTAGTCGTAGTAGTCGTAGTAGTAGAAGTAGTAGTAGTAGTCCTCGGCTGAGTAGTAGTAGTAGTAGTAGTAGTAGTCGTAGTAGTCGTAGTAGTAGTAGTAGTCGTAGTAGTCGTAGAGTCGTCGTAGTCGTCGTCGTCGTCGTAGTCGTCGTCGTCGTCGTCGTAGTCGTCGAAGTCTTGTTGTTCTTCTTATAAAGAGTAGTTGTAGTAGTAGTAGTCGTAGCAGTAGTAGTAGTAGTAGTAGTAGTAGTAGTAGTAGTAGTAGTAGTAGTAGTAGTAGTAGTAGTAGTAGAAGTAGTAGTAGTAGTAGTAGTAGTAGAAGTAGTAGTAGTAGTACTAGTAGTAGTAGTAGTAGTAGTAGTAGTAGAAGTAGTAGTAGTAGTAGTAGTAGTAGTAGTAGTAGTAGAAGTAGTAGTAGTAGTAGTTGTTGTTGTTGTTGTTGTTGTTGTTGTTGTTATTTTATTATTATTATTATTATTATTATTATTATTATTATTATGTATTTATTTATTTATTTATTTATTTATTTATTTTATAATAATTATAATTATTATTTTTATTATTATTGCTTTTATAATTTTTATGTATAACTAATTTTAATTGATTCTTCGTTTACACAATAAACGAACAATTCAACACAAACGATTGATATTTCAGTACGATCTACGCCCTTTTCAGTCAACGTTGCATGTCTACATATTACAAGTCATCGCTTTGAGCAAGGTTACAGAGTCCACAGAACGTATGCATATCCTGCTTACACTTGTTATACTACAGATGCATGTACCATTTAATACATTTTAGCCCGGATAGCGTTACGTCACTACATCCGCAACATAAGCGGAACTCCTGGCCTATCCCGCCAATCGGCAAATATCTACGCGGACAATTTATGATACGGAACTTTTAAATGGGCATGTCGACAGAAGGTCGAAAATCGCTAAATATAAGCTTATTAACACGCAACTGAGTTTCTCGGAGATTGTTCGCGTAATAAATACGAGTTTAAAATATCAGTCACACGCAAATTTAATGCCGTCAAAGTAAGAAGTCGGACATAGACGGACACTGCGATTACTGTATTCCCCTCCTTTCGGGAAAATACAAACGACAAAAGCGTTCGCAGCACTTCCTCCAATGTCTTGGTCTAAAGCAAATATTAAATATAAAATTAAAGTCATAAGTTCTCAATAATTCTAATCAGCTCCATATGCGATTTTATCAATTTCGCTCCTCGTTTATTTGGACAATAAGCATCCGAGTGAAGGAGATCTGACGTATCTACGGGGTCGTCCAGATGTTTTGTGCTACGTAACGTGGTTACGTTGGCGTTGTTGCTAGGCACTGACGGCACGTGACCGAGTAACAGCAGTATATTATCAATGGTATCACAGAGTTGGGTTTCGAACTTCTGCATTCGTCTGAAACAAATGTGTATGGTATGAGGGGTTATAATATTTTATGAACAGTAAACCGTAATTAGCTTTAAACTCTGAATGATAAACAGTAACAAATGTCCCTTTGTTGTAGTATTTTTGTTTTTGTTTGCTTTGTTGTAGAATAAATATGAATTTTATTATCGTTTAGTAGCAGTATAAAAGCAAATGTTCTGATAACTATTGATAATATACCCTTATTTATATATAATAAGATGTGACCTATGTAAATTAAGTATATTTTGACTCCAACAAATTACATGTATCATATCTGTGAAAAGAGGATTAAATTTATCACAGGAGTGGAGTTCAAGATTAAATCTCATTCTTCATAAACATTGGAGTATTCTTGTAGACTTATTTATACTTGTCGACATGAATTGATTGATTTCTGACTTTTGGAAAAAAGTAGAAGGATTTGCGTCGGTCATTTTCCGATGTGTTTGTGTTACATTCGGAGATTTCCGGTCATTTTCGGATGTAGTTGTGTTAAATCGCGGTACGGTCAAACTACTAAATCATCGAACAGTAACGTCCCATTAATAATAATGATTTGTCAACATGCTTATTTATGAAAATGTGAAAAATATCCAATTCTTCACTGAACAAACCGATCTGTGAAAATATATTATACAGACCCAAATAAGCGCGTTTTATATTACAGTAATAATTTACAAATAGTTCACTTACATTGATAGAACATTCAGCTTCCGGTCAATTTCATCCCAATATTCTGACGTCAATTCCGGTTCCGGTGCACTCACACATCCGGTTTCGTCGGACACCGATATGACTGCTGAGGAAAAGATAATATATATCAAAGCGCTGACTGCAGTACATCACATGAATAAGTTTAATCATTTAATTGATCCTCTCATTGGAAAATTGGGCTTAAAATACTTCAGCGTAAATCGGCATCCGACATTAAACTGTCCAGTTCACACAGGCTAATCGGGGATGAAACTTTCCGCTTATATTGAGTTTTTCGCTTAAAGAAATGCTTTTCTAAACGAAAATCCAGTTTAGGAGAAATGTGTCGTTCCCGATGAGCCTGCGCAGACTGCACAGTGCTAATATGGGAAGACACTTTACGCACATGCATTAAGCCCATTTTCACCAGAGCGATACTCATTTATATATCGAAAACAGGGGACAAACTTATTTAAAATAGGAGGAAAAATGTCGAACTTTTTTTGAATTATGCTTGTTGTTTATTTAACAAGTAGCATCATGACCATAATTGAGTGTTGACCTCTTAAGTGTAATCTTAATGTCATTTGAAGACTTGCGCGATATGTGGTAAACATATACGGTAAAATTATTATAAAAGTATAGGATGAACAAAAAAATGAAGTCCTTACAATCTGTTTAATTCCAAAAATTGAACTTGACATGTTTGTGTGACATTGCCAATGGAGGTAGGGGGACGGATGTTACGTGGGACATGGCTTGCCCCATGTTAAACATTGTTAGTAAGTTATTTTGATAAAGTTATGCTGAATGAACCGCTCGCAGTACGGACATCTCGAACCAATACTTTCAAACACATACACGCTCGCCTTGTGCTAGATTAATCGACCTTTCCACAAGCGGATTCGATAAAAATCAATTTTTCATTTTGAGTTTAAACTCCATTTATTTCTAGGAAAGGAAACCGATGGAAGAAATTAATCAAGTCATCGCTGCATTTATGTCCTATATATATGATCGAAGACAAATACCGATATTTTAAGTCTCACCAGAACTGACAGGTTTGAAAAAAAAAATCTTATTTTATAAAAATCAAGCATTTGTACACGCCTGTCAATCATACTTATATGCAAAACTGCAATAAAACAATGGTGGTAAAAAGGACCAATACGCTAGGTATAGTGATTTCTCGGACCGCCTTCACTTGAAAATAAGTATCATCTGTAGTTGTAAAAAGTACATAAATGTATCATGAATACAATCCACAAATTAAGAAACTTGTTTGACAGTGGCAATAACCCTCGTTTTTGTAAAGATTTATTTTATATGTAGCAAAAATAAGTTTCTTATAGACTGATCAATTCTTGTCTGACAAGATAGGTTGAGTGTGTTTTACCAAGCTGATTTTAAAATCGTAATTCGTGTCAAAACCTGCACAGTTTAGCGACAAAATACGTAGATTCTACATGTCGTACGTAATATGTAGAAGTTGTAATACCCGGTTATCATGTTTTATAAACGGATTGCCGGACGTACGCAAAGACACAGACACATCCATGGACAGACACCAATGGTGAAACCTGTATACTCTGCGGGTCTTAAATATGATGCACTGTTCGGATTTGACTTTTGAGAAATATATTTTAAGTACATAAATGTCAAATAGAATGAAATTATTAGATCAATTAGGACCGACTACAATTTGTGGAAAAATCAACTGCAACAAAAGTTGGTTCGGTATGAAACACGTTTGTATTTTTCTGACCTGTGTTGTATTTTCTGCGCCTGCGCTGAGTTGAGTTCTGGTAGATCCGGAGTCTCGAACTATCGGCAGCAGTACACGAAGTTGAAGAGACTAAAATATATCAAGGTTAAAGCTCTCACTAATAGCGTATATTTGTAAAATAAACATTAATATTGTTAGAATGGAAAGATTTGATATAAATTGCTATGGCATTAAGTTGACACCTTGAATGGCCACGCATGAGTTATTATTATTGCTGCAGGATTTAAGGGAAACTGTGGATGAACGGGTCGATTGTTGGAGAACGTGGCAATTTTAATAGGCACTGTCTTACTAAATTTCAGTTAGGCCGTGCGTGTTTGCTTTAAACAAATAGGCATGTGAAATGCCGATGAAGAATGCATTTGCGTTAGGTGTCGTATCATAGAAGACTGGGGACAGTTTCAATAAACAGCGTAGTACACATTTACGATATGATACATTTTTCGAAGATACATAATTGCTAAAGTCCATATCATATGATTATACATTTTCAGTACTTAATTAATTACATTGTCATCTCAAGCGCCGTAAATATTATTTTTATATGGACAGGAATTTCGGAGTTGTTGGTCCAAAACTGTGGAATGACCTGCCATCAAGCATTCGGACTTCTGTCTCAATAGACATTTTCAAAAGGAATTTGAAAACATTTCTCTTCAGAGACTTTTACAACCTATTTTAATTTGAATACCAGTAATTTCAAAATAAATCGAGGCTCAGTTGTACGGGCTTATTTGTCCAACAACCATGACTCGGAGGACTAAGAAATTAAAGAAGTGTGCGGGCTTCTTTGCTCGAAAAGGATATTTATTGTTCAAGTGATCGGTGACCAAAAATCATTAGGGCTTCTTTGCTCAATGATTGAATGACATCATCCAGCGGTCTTTTGGTCACGCTTAGCCCCTCTAATTGTGTCTTATAGTCACAATGTAATTTTAACCTTCAAGTGTCTTGTAGTCACACTTGGTCAGTCTATTTGTTACTTGCAGTCACAATAGTTCAAATATGGTTAAAACCCAAAAGAAGTTTCCGTAAGGGTGACAGGTGACCGGTAGCTGTGGGATCCGACAGCCAGAGTGCAGGAATATCCTTTCACGTATCCTTTCAGTTAATGAAAAACAGTATCTTTATGTTGCCAAAACTGCTCATAATATCATTATAATTATTTTCTTAACCCTAGTTATATCAATTTATTGCATAATATTTTATTTTTCCGGTGTTTTAATATCGTAGCCTGTATTGTTTAATTGCTTAAGTTTCTTACAGCATTTTTATTTATATCACACATTTTTATATTATTAATCCTTTTATTAATGCAGCATAAAAGTATCAATCACTCTTATTTTTATCAATTGTATGTATTTTTTTATGTTTTGTATAACGCCATTGAATATAATTATATAAATAGGCGTTTCATTAAATAAGCAAGTTTCAAGTTTCAATATTTGACGACAATGGCGAGCTAGTTCGTTTTCTTATTAAGATTACAAAATTCTCTCGTAAGTTAAAATTGTCGTACGATCGTTTATGAAACAGCCTCCTGTTCGGTCCACTGGTATGATTTTTGTGTTCAAATGTATTCTCTTCTTAGCGAAATCCAGTTGAGGTGAAATCTGTCGTCCCTTAAATGTCTCTGTGGACTACACATGCTAGTGCGTGTCGACACTGTACGAAAAAGCATTTAACCCAACGAAAAAGCATTTAACCCAACGAAAAAGCATTTAACCCAACGAAAAAGCATTTCACCCATTTTCCCAGAGCGAGGCTGGTAACATTGTGTGATATATTATAAGGGAACTTCCCAAACCTTGGTTGCTTCTATCCACGAACTCTACGTCGATATCACTAGACGCTTGTTCCGGTGAAATTTCGATCGCCCGAGACGCTTGGTCATCTGTTGGGTCAGACGACAGAGGCGCCATCTGCTTGCGTGCTTTTCTACGGAAGCCGGATCTGCCGGTCGCGCGGTCTGGATAGTTTGCCAAATAATATACATGAACACGGTTTGGTTTTCGGTAGTGGTAAAGACAATGAAACAAAAAAGGGCACTCTTTTTCTGTGTTAGTTTGCCTAATAATACCTTTTTCATAGATTGTTTTTATTTATGTACTACATTTTTTGTTTTGTGTACGTCACAAATAAAAAATTGAGACAATTATTTAAATAGGCGACTATAAAAAAAGAACAAAAGTGTGACAAACAAATATAGACAACGTGACACTTAGGAAAACAGTTAATACACCACAGGGTCATATATTTTGTGGAAATTGATTCAATGCCATACAAATTTGCCAGCACAAAACACAAACACAAAGACAAAGCAAAAAAAAAACTTATCACGGCATTTATTTAAGTATGCAACACTCACCGGCGTCATAGACATGGTGTCTACCTTTCGACTGCATGTGCGGTCGCTTCTGGCGGATAAATTTGAGTGTTTCGTCGTCCATCTTCGTCTGCCGTTGTGTTTCCGTCAACACACCCTGTATGCCAAAAATACTATTTTCTTTAAAAAAAGCACAAAAGTAATATTTTCTGTATTCTGTTGTGGATCATACCAAAGTTCTAATAAACTCAGATCAAAACACAGTTCTCAAGAACTGATCATAACATAGTTGTTTATTTACTGATTATGACATATTGTACATGAACTTCCGGGTATTACAAAATATTAATTAGGTCTCAGATTTGGGCAGTTATACTCAAAGTTTGAAAGTTTCGTAATTTGTTCAGTTCATATTTAACCATTAAATACCTACTATTTAATTACGTAATGTTCCAAACTTCATTTGTTAAATGCCAACTTAAAAAAAAAAATCTGCTAAAGTCTGGTCAGAATTAAAGGTGTTGGTCTTTGACTGATTTCTAGTTAATATAGAGACTATATATTTGTTGGCACCAATGCTTTCACTATTATAGCCATAAGAAAACGGACACAGTATAAATTAAATGCAAGTGTGCGGAACAATGTTTGATTTGACTTTGTAACAAGGCAACACCACACTCACCCGTTTCAGGTTGAATGTAACCTGTATCTTTCCCATAAATTCTTGTGCGAACTCCGGGTACGTGTTAAGCGTCTCTTTTAGCACGGACAGTTCGATCTTGTTGATATCGCAGTAGGTCAGGGCGCGAACAAAGTACAGAGACTTCCCGCTGTTGGTTAGGTCTTGAACATCCCCACCGAAAATATCGTCCTTACCTTAAGTGAGAAATGAATATCATCAAAAGCATCATCACAACCACCACCAACCCACAGTCACCATCATCGACATCACCACAATCATCATCATTATCACCATCATCATCATCGTCATCATCATCATCATCATCATCACCATTACCACCACCATCATCATCATCATCATCATCATCATCATCATCATCATCATCATCATCATCATAATCTTCGTCAACATCATCGCCATCATCATCGTCATCGTCATCATGAGCATTATAATCATCATTATCATCATCTTTATCCTCTTCAACATCATAATTGTAGAAGCTATCATCGTCTGCAAAATCATTAAAGTCATCCCCATTCTTGTTGTCGTATTGATTATTATCAATAAGCAATACGTGTCCATATCATCACCATCGTCGTTATCATCATCTTTAGAATGACTATACTAAGCCTTTATAATACTAACATACATGTGGTTAAATTCTATAACTTTGAGCCTCGCTCATAACAAATATTTCATACCAAACTAAAATCAAGAAGTATTCTCAGTCAAACTGTCTTACCGAGTATTGCCATGACGTTGTTCTCCGTGACGATCTCGAGGGACCCTCGGGCGATGAAGTACAGGGCGGTGAGGATGTCCCCGGGGTGGATCAGCGTGTCCGCGGGAGGCGCGTGTGTTGTTTTGAACTGCAGAGACAGCGCGCGAAGGCACCCTGCAATGGGCGCGATAAAGGATTCACGGTGTGCGCACAAGTGTAATATGTGCGAAGTGAAAAGTTATATGTGCACAAAAGTGTGTAAACAGTCCGTGCAAGTGTTTTAACTGTGTGCGCAAAATTGGTCATAGTGCAGTTAAAAAGTTTTTAACTTCTTCGTAAAATTTCAATGTTTTCGCGACATTGTTTAATGTGTGCGCAATTGTCTTCAGTTATCAAAAAGTTTTCAGTGCGCGAAATCGTTTTCAGTATGCAAGGAGGGATTCAAATTGTGCGAAAAAGCCTCATCGTGTGCGCTTAAGTTGTCGGTGTGTGAGAAGTGATGTTCAGTGCGCGATCAAATGTGTTTGATATGCTTGCAAAAACGATAATGGATACACTTTGCTATAATTTCTCACCAACAGGTTAAGTAACCGATGTGAATAGTTAGTAACCGAAAAGAAAGATAACCGCTGCATGTGTCGTAACTGACAGGGGTGGTAACAGCTCCATGGAAAATAAATGTTGCGAGGAGTTTATAATCAATAGGGGTAAAAAACCCATTCAACGTGTTTGTAACCGATAAGCGTTTACCGCTTCAAGGAGTATGTAACCGATATGAAGGTAACCGTTTCAAGTAAATTATAATCGATAGTGTTAACCGCTGCAGTAAGAGACAGTTGAGGATAAGAAAGCATTGAGAGCCAATATTTGAAGAAACTATCTAACTAATTGTAACTTATATGGCAGGGGCGTAGATAACCTCCCAACATTGGGGGGCGGTCCAATTTCTGTACTGGGAACATAAAGAGGTTCGTTTGAGAGGGTTGTCCTCTCCCGTGGTTCAGAAATAAAATTAATTACAATTAATATGGTGCGTTTTGGGGGAACTTTCATGTTGATATAAATGTTATTTTCTTTCCAAAAACTCTAATTACAACATAAAATTCATCAATCAGAGTTTACTGATGTACTTAGAGAACAA
Source organism: Dreissena polymorpha (assembly GCF_020536995.1). Classification (NCBI taxonomy): domain Eukaryota; kingdom Metazoa; phylum Mollusca; class Bivalvia; order Myida; family Dreissenidae; genus Dreissena; species Dreissena polymorpha. The sequence continues at coordinate 113,129,129 of NC_068358.1, forward strand.
AAATATTTTCAAACTAATTACTGTTTTTCACGCGTATATTTACTCAAAATTGTTTAAAGTGGCAGTTACCTTTGAATTAAAGCGATCAATTAAAATTAAAAGAATCGCCTGTCCCTAATCAAAACACCGACAGTGCAATCACGGAAAAGAACAATGAAACAATTAACGCAATGACATTTACCCCGGCCCCTAGTTTATGACACCTAACAAGGGATATTGACACATCACTATTGGCAACCTCAGAGCAGACGGAGAGGGGACACATGGCTTCTGCACTGACGGCGCGTGATTACAAAAATACTGGTTTTGGGGCGGCAATTTTTGGGGGATTTTACGTTTATTTATATAACGATGACTAGCTGAAATATTGGGGGGGCGGCCGCCCCCCCTGCCCCCCCATTATCTACGCCCCTGTATGGCCGGAAACCATTACGAGAAGTAAACCAGTAGTTGAAGTTTTAAAGCGTAAAATGGGGTGACCGCTGTGAGAAGTTTGTAACCAATATGGGAGGTAACCGCTAACCATTGGGAATGTAACATTGACTTGTTTGCTGGAATAAGAAAACCGTATACCTGCCGAGGCTCTCTGAAAGGCGGGGCAGTTATTAAGCAGGTTCCGGTTCAGATGAAGGCAGATATCCGCTTGTAAACATTCCGGAAAACTCTTTAAAACCTGCACGAACAGATCCACATTTTAGCGTATGTTTTCGAAAAATAAATGATTATGAAGGCATGTTCAGAATATTACCATGCTGACTGTTTGTTCCCCGTACATAAATTTTGCCATAAATTATGGAAAGAAAGTAATTTTATCAACCAACCAAGATTTAAGTAAAGGGGATTTAACAATCTGGAATTGCAATTTTTAAAAATCAAATTTATTTTCCTGATCGTCAAAACAATTAACAATTTTAGAGAAAATGACCAAAATATTTATGGCATCTGTATAGGGGTTAATACCACGTCCGGCTATCAGGGTTGGACATCTTATATGAAGAATTTTAAAGGACAATTATCACCAACGCTTACTCGAAGGTTTAAAATTACATTTGGGGATAGACGATATTAAATCACTTTCTTTCAGTGTGAGGGGAAAGTAAATTGTACATACACCTTCTAATACACAACTTAACGACCTCTCTGTTCTTATAACCCCTGTCTTTTTTTTAAATTGTAATCTCCCCATACTGTGTTCATGTCGATGCCATTGGTATACGTCCATGTGTGCTGGAAGCTCTCTTGTAGACGCGAAGCGAGGTTTTTGGGAAGATGATGAAAATTGATAAACTCTTTGATGCTCTGGGTTTTCTCGTGGTATTCGTCCGATCCCTGATACACTCTCATCATGATCGAGCTAACGTTGCCAAAGATAGCGGCGCTAAGAAGAGCTGGTAGGAGAGGCGAAAAAGTGATTCTAAAAATATCGTTCAAAATAAAGTGTTTAAAAAAAAAATCGAAAATAGTGTTTCTACGGAACTAAGCTAATTAATATATGCATCGTATGGGGCAAATATAAAAATAAGATGCACACGTCCCTAACAAAAAAACTTTTTTTTAATCAAAATACACTATAAAAAGCACTTAAACTGAAAATGATGTCGTCATTAAGGTCAATTAGGCCGCCGCGAAACGCACGCTTAAAGTTTTAGCAATCTGTTGTTTTTGAACAAATGGTAAAATTCAAGACAATGCTGACACAATAGATGTATAATTTATGACTTTTTAATAACACAATACTATTGTTGATGGCATGTTACAAATATGTGTTCAACGAGTTTATTTCCTTACATATACGTTATCCGGTTTGAATTAAAGCAACATGCAAAGATTACGTCACATTAGTTGATGTTATGTTCTACTGCATAAGATATTATACAATAATAAAATGATCTCTTCATGTATGAATCATTCTGTGACACAATAAGATATTTTTCTCAGATGTGAGAATATATAATGCGAATAGCTCTACATTAAAAACGGGCATCGCTCTGCAAAAACGGGGCTTTTTGAATTTGCACTTTCCTACTTAACTGGTTGTTCGCTAAACAGAGATTTCCTTTAAAAGAAAAATACTATAAAAGCTTTAAAAGTTTTGTCCCAGATTAGCCTGTGCAGTCCGAATGCATTAAGCCCCATATTCATAAAACGAAGCTGAACGGAAAATATGGATCAAATAGAATCTTACAGCCAAGCAACATGGCAAAAATGGAGAATATCTTCTCGGCGTTGGTGTTAGGGGAGACGTTGCCGAACCCTATACTGGTGAGGGAGGTGAACGTAAAGTACAGCGCCGTTATGTAGTACGTCTTGACGCTGGGGCCGCTATCAGTGACGTTTGCGACGTACGGCTCGTGGATATTGGTCGCGAGCTTGTCTAGCCAACCTGCGAGCAACAGCAAATGTGAGGGCGACCGAAAAATGTTCATGAACAATAACTTAATGAGAACAACCGCAAATGTTCACAAACACAAATTTCCCAAAGAACGAAATAAACACGACCACAATGTTCAAAAAGATTGACGTCATTAATAGCAAACACAAATTGTGTGACGCCGGAAGTACCGACGTGAAAAGCTTCAAACCGGGGGTCTTATTGTAATGATAGAAACAAATTGCAACGTTAAAGCGAGATTATACGATTTTGTCAAATATTTATGAATTTATATAAAGTGTGTAAAAAACATAGTATACATATATTTCAATATAATTAAAATAAAAGTTAAGAAGAACATGTGTCGAAAAATGCGAAATAAGCCAGATATTTAATTCTGAAATCGAAAAAGTCCGTACAGTCGAATTCGCCAGCATGTATATCATGCATATACGATGTAAATCTAAATTTAGTTTTAGTGCAGATTCATTCATACGACACAAAGACACAATTTTGTTTTACGGATCATTTTAATTGCCTGCAACGATATATATTCATTCGACACACAAACACCAACTCCGATCCAAATAAAAAGACGAATGCTTCGGTTTTTGTAGGAAAATATGTACAAAATATCATCGTCACAATCGGCTCGGGCGCTAATTTGTCTTTGTCATTTTATGAAATTCGTCTTTAATGTATAATTTTTCCTGCATAGTTTGTGTTATTGTAATATAATACATCAATATATTACAAATTAACACATAAAAAATCATATAATCTCGCTTTAACATCTCGTTAGATGATATACATCGACCTCTGAACTGAGCGCCGGAAGTACCTATTGCGGACTCCAGGTGCGGACGCTCCCAGTAGGCGATGGCGTAAAAGATGCAGGCGAGCCAGTGACCGACCAGGGTGAAGGTCACCATAAGGAGAAGCAACACTGCCGCTCCGTATTCAGCGAATTGCTCTATGCGCCGGATGACTCGTAGCAGACGCAGCAGACGCGCCGTTTTGAGGATCCCCGCGATCGTCATTGTCTGAAATAGAGAGAGGGATCTTGTTGTCTGTTGTACTTTGCTACCTGGAAGTAACGACGGCAGTTTAACGGTTTGATAATAAGCACATATGCAATCACTTGTATAAACAAGTGGGGCATTGCAAGTAGAAGAACGGACGCACATATTGTTATGGTGAGTGATGAACTAACAGTCAAAACGTCGAACATTTTGCATACTGAATAAAATAATTATTCTGTTATTTTAATTATTTTTTAAATATTTTTTTTTTACAATGGTAAAAAATGTTTGAAAAATTTAACAGAGCAGAATTGCTCTATATTATTGTTTTTCAAAACAGAGTTATGTAAATGTAACTTAATTCGGTTCCCGATAAAATGCTCCATTCGTTTCCATGTATGAGAAGGCCCTGAATAATATAATCACATATACGGGCGTGTTTGCATTGTGAAAAATGTATTCCCGCCGAACCAACACTGTCCCTACCGGCTTGTCTGCAGACGGCGAATAATTGCGCTCACGTCTGCTCAGACTCATTAGGGAAATACGAAATTAATGATCGTGATCGGCATGGCTTCACGAAATATTTCCTTATGTTTCTGATAACAATATCTCATGCAGTCTTCACAGCACATCGCTTCTACAATCAAACCCTGCACGAATAAGTACATACAAAGCTCGAGTATACGTCAAAGAGCTTGCATAAACATAGCCCTTGAGGGAAATCTGAACTTTAGTTGTTTTAGGAAAAATATTAATACAAAATTAACATCTAGAGGATAAACTATTAACAATCCCAGTGATTGTACTGATTATCAACCATGCATGTTCTCGTTATAACACGGTTGTTACACGCCCGGTAATAACGGGCGCAACCTCTTTCTTGCGATATATTGTTACATGAGGTGGCGCTAAGCTCCGTATATTTTGAAATGTCACGAATAATTCTACGGGATGAGTATGATTTATATGGGTTGTTTTTTTTTTTCAACACATTTCGCTTTTTTAAATCGGGCAGTGTAATGCAATTTCGAAAACCTGGTCATTAGCGCCATTTCGGAAGTAGCATGGGCTCTTTTATTAATGCATCGCAAAGAGAGGTGGCGCCTGTGATTAACGCCCATGACTAAGTCCCGTCAAAAGACGGGCGTATAAAAACAATAATTGACAACATCCGCTCTCGTTGTCAAATACCATAAATCAGATCTTTCTCAAATGGTTATTATTGAACAACAAACGACGCATCGAACATAATTCATGATAGGTAAATCCATGTACAATTTGTTCACAATCGTGCTTCTGGAAATGTACGTCTCGTGTGTGTACCGCGGCAATAGAAATAATAACATATGCTTAATTACGAATAATTTTGCCTGTATCATATCAATAAATCATAATTCGCAGAACCGGTTGTCAAAATGACTGGAGCGAATAATTGCAATGTTCAATTAATAACAAATCACGAGCGGCCGACAACGATAGATATGGGATATCTCAGACCGCTGTTCGGCGGCACATCAAAGCGGGACACTGTGAATGAAATTCCGACAAATTGTAAGGTTGCCCAATATCAAAATTCTCCAAAATGTAATTAATTTACGCGGCGTTCATTATGGATAATACTAGTTGCCAACTAATGTAAAACATGTGAATTCTCCGTTCAACGCCTGCGTTGATATTGTTACGTACCTCTGCTTTGAGGTATACCGTTTTAATGACTTGATTACTTATAGCTTTCAAATAGCTGTTAATATAGTGTTACGCTTGTTCCATCCGTTTTGAAATAGGACACAAGTTCATAATAAACGTTTAAACAATAATTTATTCGTGCAGAGATAAATAATCGCAGTAAACAACCCATTAGACAGCAACACAATGTAAGTGATTCCTAACCGCCAGCTTCCCGGTAATTATACTAGGGTAGTATTTACAAAGTTAATGGCGTGTGATGCACAATCAGTTAGTTCTGCCAAAGACTGTTATCTATAGGTCTTTGGTTCTGCGTTCTTTCAGTATTTTTGTGTAAATAATACAATGAAAGTGTTAAAATGCTTCCAAAATTAGTGTTACTTAGTGTAAACAATCTTCAATTCACTGGATAATTACTATAAAACTTATGTGATAGCGACTTAAAGGTATTTAATTCGACCGACAAATGAATCACTCTATTAACAAAAATTACTTCTATCCTAGATCTTGACTTAAACTCAACTGTCCTCTATTTTGTCTTATTGTTCAATACTGATGACCAAAATTCGTCAGTGACCAAGATTCTGGGCAGTGACCAAGATTCTGGTCATTAATGACCAGAATTCTGGTCACCAGTGACCAAAATTGATCAGTGACGTGACTGACCATAAATAATGACCAAGAAATTAGAACGATACATGACGTCATTTACCAAATGTCATAACAATTAGACATAATGGCGCCTTATTTAGAAAAACAATGAAAAATAAAAAGTATTCAAATGGATGGCTCACCGCTAGATAAAAGTTCTGGTGATGTTTAGATTATATAGACTCAGTTGTGTACATTTGTCAATTGTTTTATATAGTCACATTATGTCACCAGAATTGAATGAACAAATTAAAAGGCAGTCAATTGAACAGGTAAGTGCAACTGTTACACCTGGGGTGTATCAATATTCTCGATCAAGTTGTGGTTAACATTATTGTTGCTGATTTGATAAATGGCAATTTCTTTATTATGGATAATACTAATTGCCTACTAATATAAAAAATGTGTATTTCCCGTTCAACGCCTGCTGTGATATTTTCGTTCGAGTTGTGGTTAACATTGTTGTCGAGCGATGAGCTATGACATTTGTCTGTTGACGTTGACTACTAGTGTATGCCTTATTTTGTGGTTTCATTTACAGATAGTCTGATATGCATTTTTATATCATGTTTTTGTTTTCATGCGAACCAGTTTCAGTACACCCTCGAAAAATGAAATGTTTGTTTTCCAGTACTGTTCATGAATATTCGAATGGGCTTTATTAAGTATATAATGCAAGTGTTTATAACTAGATCACCTTTATATGTTCATTGCATATACACTTTACACATGAAGTCACTATAGCTGTCTAAGTCGCGTTGAAAACACCTTTTGCTGTTGTTGTTTTTTTTACTTTAGTTAAAAACAATATTTAAGTAAATACTTTATTAATGTTTCCGTTGTTTATAATCCACATAACATAAATATGTTATTGGAAGTAATTAAACAGTTTTCTTTTCTTGTGTTCAATACCTAACAAAGCCTCAATGTTCCAACATTCTGATGAACATATACTGTTATTTAATAATTATCAACAATAAAGCCGAGATGATTAAAAAGACACGCAATTATTAGGTTGCCCAAACTGCTTAATAATAGTGTGCAGCAAACGTTTTAAAGAACGCACAACTGTTGTGTTCATTTTTCTATTACTGGTTCATATTTTCAAGAAAGATGAGTTAAGTTAGCCCTTTTATACAGTGTGTATAACACCTACAATTTAAATTATGATCAAACATCTATGATGAGGCATTTGATATACAATCTGTGTAAACCCTTAAAAGTTACGCTCATTCCATATGTAGGTCACATAACCCCAAACCGGAGCTCCTGTTTGCAGGGTCACAAGCAGTCAACTTGATACTTATCACACATTGTTCAGTGCATGCTGCCTAGGATTTGTAAAATACATTGCAAATGTCACGTTTTGGTATCAATGTGAAGGTATATTTGTAAGCAATAAGAAAAATAGCCATTTTTGTGCTCTACTTTTTTCTGTTGATGGTTCCCGGCTTTGAAAGTAGATCATACTATTTGAGCCCAAAGTGGTCGCCTCCACGTGTGTCAAAACTGGTGTGCCTTTTCTAAGGTAAATATTTGGAGTTACAACTCATAGAATTTGATGACATGCATTTTTTTCAAAAGATTATGCATTTATCTTTCCAATGATGTATGATGATATAGTGCTGAAACGCTTGGTCATGGTAAAAAGTGATATCGAACTTCAACAACTTTTTTATATGTAATATAGAAGGAAATTAATTGCGCATGCGTAACCTATGTACGACACGCTTTGTTTGTCGGACAAAATGGCGGCCAGATAAGCGTTGCTAATGGGTGTGTGAAAACTCGCGATCTGATTGGCTCATTCTTGAGATTGTCTATACATCACAATTCTTTTCAGAACACAGCCGATGTATAACAATTAACTTAAATTCCTGACGTTCTCGATATACCACAATTGCATTCCGGTGATAGGCGATGTATCACGCTTGAATCCGGAGTGAATTCCTGAGAAAGTAAATGCATAACGATTTAATAACGGACGAAGTAGACGTATCACGTTATAATGTCGGAGAGACGATGTATCACGATTGGTTGAATGGATAGAAAGACTTGAGCTTTGTCAAACACGTGAATAATACCGCGCGCTGATTTGGAAGCTATGATCAAGGTTAAATAACTCAGGATTTGTGTATGATTGGGCATGATAAAAGTGTATTAATATCCATATTTCATTTCGATGACATATTAATAATCGCTTGAAAAATGTAACAGTAATATTCGTTACAAACATTTTCGGACAAACCGACAGACGGGGTTACCCATACATATCCTCTCACTGCGGGGTGATAAATGCAATCAAGTTTTATGTTCAAATCACTGTACACAGTTCGTCTAATTTGCAGTCAAAACGCCGTCTTGAGAATTACGTCCGGCTAACCGGCGCCGCGCCAAGCGTTACCTCTTGGCAAGCGAAACGGCCGTGGATGCGGCGGGCGGATTAGAGGTTGCAGTCTTCTCGCCGATTATCAATTAAGTAATCTATTCACTAAACCGGGAGTCAAGAGATCTCTTGAGAAAGTGTGCGTGTACATACAAATTGGCGGCATTGTTTGGTATCATGTATTTTGTTGTCTGTGGAACGTTAATATATGAAGTACTTTGAGGTAATATATGATATAATATATCAGATGACAACCACAGTTATCATTTGAAGTCTATGACAGACATATTAACAAACAAACAGACGGACGGACGGATTGACAGGCTAATAGCATCTTGCGTGGCAGTGTGGAACTTAAGGTACAACATTAATTTTTCGGTGTAAAACGTCATTCGCGTCAGCTTTTTGCGAAACATCATTTACGAAATATGTAACCATGTGTAAAAGCAGCATTTGAGTCACTAGGAGAGATTTGTAAAAATTTCAATGACGTCACGTGTAGCTATGTTTTTATCGTCATTTACGACACAAGCGGCTATGTGTAAAACGCCCTTTACGTTGATAGTTGCTAGGTGTATAACTTCATTTTTTGTCTGTTTTGATGTGTATGCGAAGAAAACGTAACTTACGTCACTTGTGCCGGACCCAAAGAGCAGCAGATCGAAAGGAAGAGCGGCAATTGTGTCAATGACGAACCAGCCCTTGAGGTAGTTGATTGCTATACGCTTCTGATTCATCACCACCTCGCCATTGTGAAGATACGAGGTCCGGAAGTTGATAAAAATGTCCGCTGCGGATATCAAGAAGTGTTTAACGTTAAAACCATAAATCCACGTTTAAACATTGTCATGATTTTTTTCCGTTTCTATAAACGGACGACTTATATTCAAGTGATCGGGGGGCAAATATCAAAGTCGGTTAAAGATGAGTCTAGTATAATAATCTGACAATAATGCAATTCCTTGTCCTTTAATCCATACTTTTTATCTTTGCCTTAGCCTCCAAATATACTGTATTTTTTATAAAATAGCGCAATTTGTTCGCAGAATGTATGAGCCGCGTTCTTGGGAAACAGGGCTTAATTCTTGTTTTATCCTACCTATGTTGCAAACATTGACCTAATAAAGCAGGGTAGATTAAACAAGTTGATCACCGGCAGTACCTCGCGTGATCGCGATCTACCGTAAGTACGTATTCCTACGCGCCGATTAACACGTTCTAATATTTGACCTTTACAAAAATATACATGCGAAATTCCTGCGAAAAGCAGCAAAATGTTTTGTCAAAACAAGATGATGGTAAAAGTAATTAATGTGTATCAAATTTAAGCAAACATATGGCAATAAAGTAATCAATGTCGCCTTAAAATTTATTAACTCATAAACTTTAATATACGGCGTTTCTTTATATAAATAGAAAGGTTACACTTCACTAATACACACTAATTTTCGGTAGGTCGCAATCGATTATATTCTTCAATGAAAACTCATTAAATCGCTTAACCTCGCCCTATTTTCTTTTTCTAAGCCTCGCCGGATAAACTTTCTCCATCTCGGTACTAATCATTCACTATCTATTTATATCGGAAAATGTCACTTTATGTACGTGCATTAAGTGCCTTTTTCCCCTAAGCGCAGCTCATATACATTACATAAACAATAAGTAGTATTTACAAGGTAAGCAGTAATTACAGGGTAAGACATTTTTACAGGGTAAGACGTATTTACAAGGTAAGCAGTATACATGTATACAAGGTAAGCAGTATTTACAAGGAAAGCAGTACTTAAAAAGTAAGCAGTATTTACAAGGTATGTTGTTTGTTCATTTTGAATACTTTCCTTGTAAAAAAAATTGTCGAAAAACTTAGAGATATTTACACCCACAATTGATGAAATAGGGTGGGGATATGAGTCCGGAAATGGCTTGGTCGCTCACCTATAAACATCAAGTCGACAATCAAGTCAATTATCACGAGTGGGTTCGCTCGGGAAGACTCGGGACTTTCCGTGCGCGTTCCGGAATCACGGTTCCGCCGCATTGTGGCGTCTTCTTCGTTTAGAAGAAACGCGGTCTGGTAGGGTGTAAACACCGCCGTGTACAAGACTAAAACCAGTACTATCCAGTCCCACACCGCCTTAAATGGGCTACAATACACTAAAATCGTTAAAGATAAAGGCATACAAGGAAAAGGGGCGTATACAGATATAATAATCTGCAAGCAATATATTATATATAAAGTTGTTTTAACAAATGTCTTAATACATTTTGCCATCATACTATGTACACTTTTTTAAGTTTGAGTATCGTTAAGTCAAATTTAAGTGACATATGACCACACGACCACAAACAAAAATTAAAAAAAATTCCTACTCTCTTTAATACTTGAAAGACCGTGGTAATCTTGTTATTGGCATTGATTTAAGCACACGGTGGGTGCATGATGCATCAAATGAGTGAAAGGTTCAACGACTAACATGTAGTGAAGAAAGACAAATTCGTCTACGACTAACCTGTAGTTAAGAATGACAAATTCGTATGCGACAAACCTGTAGTGTAGAATGACAAACTCGGGCTGTTGGCGCCGGAAGGATGTGCCCATACCGGAAGCGCGGTCCAGCGTCGACGGCGCCTCGCTGCCCTCCGTAGTCTCATCGGATCTCGAGTCCTAGACCGACCGGAAACACCGATTAATATCGAGCGTCATCATCAGAAAAGTTTATATTCAAAGGTCATCCTAAATCTCACTCGTTTAGTGACAGAAGCTGCCGGTTGTCATTGGGCGTCAAGAACAAAACGTTTATAAGACATTTGTTTATTTAAGGCGGAACGCGTTCACGAAGAGACGGGAAACGTACAGAAAGAAAGACGCACAAAAACAGACAGCCAAACAGACGGACTTACAATAAATTCAGAATACTTTTTTCTAGTTTTTATTGAGTATAAGAAGTAATAAAAACAAATATACTGCTTATATTCAAAGAACCTGTAAGAAGAATACCAAAATAGTGCTTCAGAAAATGATGTAAAATATTGAAAACGAACATTTATAGACAATGGACAGTGACGGTTTTCGAATTTCTGCAGTATCTTGAATACAAATTCAAAATTAGTAAGCTGTAATACATATGACGTAAATTGTTCAGTAGAGTGATTGTTATGTTCAGAAAAAGGCCATACACTTTTGGAACTTCCGCTTTTTTGTTTAGAATTTTCCCTTATTTCAACACCCTACATGAACTTGTTAGCTGTATTATATGTACAAAAAACACTGCAAAATCTATGAGGTTGGATAACAATTTATGAAAGAAAGCGTCGAAATAGTTATACAATATTCTTAATGTAGAAAACTCATTTCGAAATAAATAAAAATAGACGTAATAAAAACAGTAAAAATAAACCGCTTAACATGATTTTTTTTATTTAATCAAAACTGTGTGTATTGTGTGTTGTGGTTTTTTGTGTTTATAAATTTAACTATTTTGTGTTGTGACTCTTCTGACAGCCATTTATTGTACATATAATTATGCAGGATATTTGTAAATCAGTAAACTTTTCTAAAAAATAGACACCACAAAAACAATAAATGAAAACTAAAAATAGAACCAACGTATAGTGCAAAATTGTAACCGTTACACATGCAAGACGATATCCAAACATAGTAATAAACTTGCTAATTTGATGAAACGCCTATATATATAACAGGACAAATATTTGTTACAAAATGACCTCTCACTACCAACAAAAAAAAATTAACTTCCAACTTTACCGTCTTCCATAAGCGCGAATAGATATTAGTTAAAACACCGTCCGAGCGTAGTAATCGTCGTGACGTCATAGTCTGTTGATGACTTCATTCTCCAGGCAACGAAATCAACGTGACGTCAAGTCTTACTGATGCCGTCATACTGGTCCAATCAGTTAACGCGACAGGAGGTGGAACATTAGCGGAGTTAAAGGTAACGTATTGATGACGTCAAACTTATTCAATTAATGAAAAATATTTAGAGTCATAACGTATTGATGACGTCACGCTTATCGAATCCATGAATCCAAAGAAAATTTACTGCGTATTCATGCGGTCACAATTAACCAATTCATTTAATACCTATGATGACGTTTGTAATACAAACGCCATGATGTTAGTTCACTATTATTTTTATTAACACTGGCACATTAATTTCGAACAAGTAGCATCCATACATAGCACTGTAAACGAAAAAATCACATATTCTTTACCACGCTCCAAACTTCACTTCACTTCCTTTTTGATCGGCAGGTATACTGTCGCCTAACCTAAATGTATCTACTACTCACAAAGCATTTGTTGGGTATTAGTTCCATTCAACTGAATGTGCATTTTATTGGAAATAATTCATAACATAAATTCAATTCATCTCAATAGATCCTCTTATATAAGCCTATTGCCAGATTTGCTAAATCTAGACAACCAGTTCCGTTAACATAAAGAATTCCTCGCATTCAAACAATTCCTACGCTCTCAAACGCGCGTTAGATTTTCATTGGAATAGCATAGCACACGATGCCTTTGTCACAGAGTTCTGACATAACATTTCATCGGACAAACCAGTGTACGCCCGTTCTGACATTACATCTCATCGGACAAACCAGTGTACGCCCAGCGACAAAACATTGAAGTGTTTAGCTGTTTTCATGAGTAAGACATTCTTTGCAAGTCAGTTCACGCAAATATAGCTTTAGTTAACTTGTATAATTATATATTTGATCCACGTTCTGGGTACTAAACGGTTTTAATGCATGTACTGAACGCACCGTCCCAGATAAGCCTTTGAAGTCCGCACAGGCTGATAAGGGAAAACTATTTCCGATGTAATTGTATTTCTCGTTTAAAGCGGGTATATACGATTTTTTATATGTGTTAAATTGTAATATATTGATAAAATATGTTACAATAACACAAAATAGGAAAGAAAATTAGACATTAAAGCCGAATTTCATAAAATGCAACAAAGACAAATTAGCGCCCCGAGCCGATAGTGACGTACATATTTTCCTACAATAACCGAAGCATTCGTCTTTGTATTAGGATCGGAGATAGTGTTCGTGTGTCGTATGAATAGATATCGTTGCAGAATTTCAAATGAACCGTTAAACTAAGTTTAGATGCACATCGTACATGTATGGTATACATGCTGGCGAATTCGGCTGTACAACCGTTTTCAATTTCAGAATTAAATATCTGGCTTATTTCGCATTTTTCGACACATATTCTTTTTAACTTTTATTTTTATTTATATTGAAATATATATATATAATAAGTTTTTTTACACAGTTTATATAAATTCATAAATATTTGACTAAATCGTATATACCCGCTTTAAAGGAAGTCTCTTATGAGCGACAATCCAGTTTATGCGGGAAGTATTGTCCAAGATAAGCCTGTGCGGACTGCATAGTTTAATCTGGGGTGGTATTCCAGAAACATCTCAAGTCATTTCTGAAATAATTTCACTTAAGTTCAAAATGACAATGTTTTATATTTCTTTACTATTCATAAAATAACATTGGCATAATGATGCTATTTAAATGTTTATCTTGATGCCAATATATTGCAATATGAAATGAAACACTTTAGAAAATTTCTCAATTTAATGATAATAATAAAATTTAACTTAAGATGCTTCTGGAATACGACCCCAGGAACAAGACTTAACGCACATGCATTAAAAGCCATTTTACCAGAGTAAGGCTCATATATAGTTATATTCACACTTTTTTCCATTTGTTAATTATCAAATGTAATACCCCATTCGTAAGCAATATATTACACAACTCAGAAATTATTTTTATATATTTCATATAGTATCACGCAAAGTTTAATTAAGTTTACGATCCCACGACATCTATTGAATACACACAGACTCCTTCATAGGTTTCTTTAGCATCACGTATCGCTTCAATAAATATCTAAAAGCTAGAATCGATTTTAAAAAAAAACATGGGAAAAGGCGAGTTAATTAATTAATATTCACGTCTGCCCCTTTGATTAATGTGCTCACTGACAAATTCACGCACAAAAAATAAATACACAGTCAATATCTGTATGTTAAACGTTAATGTTTGCACCAAACTGCCTCCTACCAAGAATATAAGACGGCCTAATTACACTTCGGTTGAGTAATGATCCTCGTTCTGGGAAAACCGGCCTTAATGCTTTGGCGTAAAGTGTCGTTCCAGATTAGCCTGTGCAGTCCGCAGTTGAGCCAGTGCAGACGACACTTTTGACACTTTCCGCCTAAACTTCGACACTTTCCATCTAAACTTCGACACTTTCCGCCGAAACTTCGACACTTTCCGCCTAAACTGCTTTTAGATAAAAAGAGACTTCCGTTAAACGAAACATTTAATAAAATACGAAATCTGGGACGATATTGACGCAATTGCATTAAGCGCCGTTTTCACGGAGCGATGTTAAAATATCTTTTGCTTTATTCCTCGAGAACAAGTAAGTACCTTCCAGGATGATACCTTTTTATAGAAAATAAGCGGCATTTTCTCAAGTATAATTTTGTTAATTAAGGTTGCTAACACATTGGAAATTCAAAAATAATTAACCGGTAATTTGAGTTTTGCAAACATGTTGCGGTTTAAAAAACTAACATTTAAAAACAGCACCCAAATCATACAAGAAATGTCATTCTATATAAGAAACACACTGTGATTTCTCTTTGATACGAAACATTTCAGATAGCAGAAGACGGCCAATTATTTATGAATCCATCTTCCCTCTTTATTTTCCGTCTGTTAAATGGTGCGTTAAGGCGGCTTGATCAATCGGTAGCAACACTTAAAGATTTAGTGCCTAGATATTGTCACAAGAAAAGTTCCTTCCTTTAATTGCACAAGATTGTGGACTTCGAAATGAAAGATAAAAGATTCGGCTACATATTTAGTTGTTATTTCATGATTTCGAGCGCAAAACATTGATTTCACAAATCAATTTTGACGAAGATTTTTTATCAGCATGTAATCAACAATAAGTAGTTATAATGCGTAACATTTATTAAACCATAATGCCGTAATACACGCACAATAACGATTCAAATAAAAAGATATTCATTGGTTTCGATAGATTATCGGTTTTAATTCACGAGTAATCAGACAAAATACTAGTTTTACGATTGGCGCAATAAATATCAATCTTCTGCCAAAACAAACCAGTTTTCTTTTTATTTGATTATTTCCCACAAAGTGGTTGCCTTTTCAGAGTTAAACCGTTGACATTCTCGCGAATAGTAACGCCATAACGCCCCATAAATGACGTAATTTCACTATAAATAGGTAACAAGTATGGAACCTATGTTTCGGTGTTTGAAACAGCGAATAATCAGTTGTAAATCATTGATGTTCCCATATAAACCACAGGATAGCCCACAATTAAGTTGTTTATTTGTAAATAAACAAATTACTTTTTTTCTTCAAACATTTTGATGAGCGACAATTTATCTTTTTGCATTTAATTTATATATAGCATTTTTAGGTATAATATTATATACTATAATATACAATATTATTATATATTGTAATAGTATATGTATATTATACATAATAATATTATAAGGTAGAATATAACAGTTAAAGTACATACAAAAAGTGGGGTAAAATTCTCGCAAAATAACGTAGCGTTTTAAGCATTACTGCATTTTAATAAATCTCAATTTGCAGAAGTGTCGTCATAAATTATAGCCACTCAGTTGTCACCACTTTGCTTTGAAATAATAAACCAGAATAACTTCGTTTTCTATTTGAATGACACAAGCCAGACGTTGACATATCCGGTTGAAACGCGCAAGAGAAAAATGCTCTAAGCAGACTCGTATTAATATTCCGCATAAACTGGAATTTCGCTAGCTGCAGGCTTACTTTACATGTAAAATACCATTAAAGCGGAAAGTGTCGCCCCTTATTATGATTTCCGGATAACATATGCTTGTCTGGGATGAAACTTTACGAACATTCATTTGTTCCCATTTTTCACTGAGTGATGGGTTTATTTTACATTACAAATATAGGCAAAAACGAAGTAATAGTTTAATTGTATGTAATGTTTATTAATTAAATTTGTTTTTATAGCAATATTAATGTAAGCGAATGCATTTCTGTTTTCCTAATATAACTTATATATTCGCTTAATCGCGAATTCATTATCTCATAATGATGTTCTAAAAAATATATAGTCGGAAAAATGAGTTATTTGCAAAGTTTGACATTTTACTATAAGTATCAAGTAAGCAATTCTGTTCAGTATACAAGTACAATGGCGCCGCGTTCTGAAAAAACGGGACTTTATGCATGTGGGCAAAGTGTCATCCCAGTTTAGCCTGTTCTGTTTGCACAAGCAAACCAGGGAAGACACTTTCCGCTTGTATGGAAATTTTTGTTTAAAGGAACCTCTTCTACACGAACATCCAGTGAAGGAAGAAAGAGCGAACTGCATAGATTAATCTTAAACTTAAAGAGCATGCAGTAAGCCCCGTTTTTCCAGAACGAGGCTAAATTGAATCGTGATTGAATACAATCACCGGACTTAAGTCTCTGCGAAAGAGCTTAAAGAAAACCGTCCCAATGTTAACTTAGTGTCTAACGGATATTACAAATATGTCAGCTGTCCATTCGACCTGAAGACAGCGATATTAATTCTGAGGATTATTCGGTATTACGTATGGAACGAGTCTAGAATAATTGATGCAGTAAACAGTAGCTTGTGAATTCCGTTGAGGTATTTCTACGTCGACACATGGAAGAAAGACCAACAGAGAAATATCTTCAAATTGAATAAATATTGTGTTTTCGTGTTCAGTTGGTAAAATGTTTGAGTAACAAAATACCGGAAAATGGCATTTAATATATTTACAATAACTGAACATGTACTTACAAAACTATACTGTTTTGAATAGTTATAACTAATTACAACAGCAAGTACGAAGATTAACCCATTGACTAGCGTCTAGAAAAAGGGCCTTGGCAAACAGCGTAGACCCAGATGAGACGCCGCATGATGCGGCGTCTCATCAGGGTCTTCGCTGTTTGCTTAAAGCAATTTATGTAAGAAATATTCTTAATAAAGAAATAAATATACTAGACATTCCTCATTTTTTAAAATAAATTTATCCAATTTAGAAGGATGGGAGAGTCCACTAGGCATAAATGGGTTAAATAAAAATTCTGCTGTCCCTGAGATTTGAATCTAAGCCCACTGTAAGCAAACGATAATGCGCTATCAATGAGCCACGCGGGCTTTTATATTCATTACAGAATTATAAACCTAATGACTACACGCTTTTCCAAATACCGATAGTAAAGTAAAAGCGTTACAAACGATTTATTACTTTTTCCGATTTCGAATCACGATTATACATTAATGAAACATTATTTTAAACAGTTTTTTAAGTCATTAGTGTTATTTCGCTTGTTAAAATATAATGTACGTGTTCTCTTTTTAATCATGATAACTTAAGTGTTTTTTATTATATATAGTAACAACAGGACAAATATTAGCCATTGCTATATGCACTTAAGCAACACTTTCGATCGGGTGACAGCGTTTTTTACTCGTCGAATTGTTCTTGGTATTTATTTGTGGACAAACATTAATTCGCTTTCTCGAAAAGAAGACAAATTCGCTCCCGCTCACCTGATGGGAGCCCTAATTAACGCTACGGGCTTCCGGTACGCTGGTGAGGCTGCAACCACGAGTTTCCGGCAAGTAGATCCGCCGCCGATTAAATTTTTTGGAGAATCGATCTTAACTTTCTGAAGACGGTCGGGTTTGAATTAAGGCAACAAATGAAAGGAAAGTTCTAAATCGCGCTTTTCCGTTACAATTCTAAGTGATTTTTGAAGGTTGCTGGCTGAAGCAAAGTCCATGATTATGTGAAAGTGGGCATATTTACGCATATCAATCATGTACCACTAATTATGGTGTTGCTATCAGTTTCCATGGAAACCTTTCTCAATCTCTGTCCTGGGTTGGAATTACGCTATCTGTCACAGATCACATTCGCGCGTTTCTAAAGAATGATAAATGAATACTGAATAATGAAAACATATAAAATTTGTGAAAATAATGTTTTCGCAGTATTGCGCAATGAATAGAACATAGCGACGATGGGTGGTCTTGATCGGAACTCGTTAAAAGAGCCAATCTTTAAGAAATTACATCAATCAGTTTGAAAAGGGCAGCAGTTTTAAATCAAAGTGAACACTATTTCTTTAGTAAGACATGCATTTTTATCATGGCTATACACGAAGGCATGACGTAGTGGTTGCTGATGGTGGTGTGTGTGGGGGGGGGTCGTGGTGGTTTTTGGTGTGGTAGCTAAATTAATGGTAGTGGTGGTTAGGATAAGTACAGGTTATGTTGATTGTGTTGGTGGTTGTTGGGGGTGGTGTTAGTGGTGGTGATAGTGGTGGTGGTTAGGATAAGTACAGGTGATGCTGATTGTGCTGGTGGTTGTGGAGGGTGGTGGTAGTGGTGGTGAAAATGGTAGTGATGGTGGTTAGGATAAGTACAGGTGAAGTTGATTGTGCTGGTGGTTGTGGAGGTGGTAGTGATGGGGACAGTGGTGGTGATAGTGATGGTGGTAGTGGTGATGATAGTGGTGGTGGTTAGGATAAGTGCAGGTGATGTTGATTGTGCTGGTGGTTGTGGAGGGTGGTGGTAGTGGTGGTGATAATGGTAGTGATGGTGGTTAGGATAAGTACAGGTGATGTTGATTGTGCTGGTGGTTGTGGAGGTGATAGTGATGGTGATAGTGGTGGTGATAGTGATGGTGGTAGTGGTGGTGATAGTGGTTGTGCTAGTGGTGGTGGTAGTGGTGGTGATAATGGTGGTGATAGTAGTGGTGGTAGTGGTGGTGGTAGTGGTGGTGATAGTGGTGGTGGTAAGGATAAGTACAGGTGATGTTGATTGTGCTGGTGGTTGTGGAGGATGGTGGTAGTGGTAGTGATAGTGATGGTGATAGTGGTGGTGGTAGTGGTGGTGATAATGGTGGAGATAGTGGTGGTGGTAGTGGTGGTGATAGTGGTGGTGATAGTGGTGGTGATAGTGTGGTGGTAGTGGTGGTGATAGTGGTGGTTATAGTGGTGGTGATAGTGATGGTGATAGTGGTGGTGATAGTGGTGGTGGTTAGGATAAGTACAGGTGATGTTGATTGTGCTGGTGGTTGTGGAGGATGGTGGTAGTGATGGTAATAATGGTGGTGGTTTGGATAAGTACAGGTGATGTTAATTATGCTGGTCGTTGTGGAGGGTGGTGGTAGTGGTGGTGATAGTGGTGGTGGTTAGGATAAGTACAGGTGATGTTGATTGTGCTGGTGGTTGTGGAGGGTGTGGTAGTGGTGGTGATAGTGGTGGTGGTTAGGATAAGTACAGGTGATGTTGATTATGATGGTGGTTGTGGAGGGTGGAGGTAGTGATGGTGGTAGTGGTGGTGATAGTGGTGGTGATGATGGTGGTGGTAGTGGTGGTGGTTAGGATAGATACGGTCGATGTTGATTATGCTGGTGGTTGTGGAGGGTGGTGGTAGTGGTGGTGATAGTGATGGTGGTTAGGATAAGTACAGGTGATGTTGATTGTGCTGGGGTTGTGGAGGGTGGTGGTAGTGGTGGTGATAGTGGTGGTGGTTAGGATAAGTACAGGTGATGTTGATTGTGCCGGTGGTTGTGGAGGGTGGTGATAGTGATGGTGATAGTGGTGGTGATAGTGGTGGTGATAGTGATGGTTATAGTGGTGGTGATAGTGATGGTTATAGTGTGGTGATAGTGGTGGTGGTTGGGATAAGTACAGGTGATGTTGATTGTGCTGGTGGTTGTTGAGGGTGGTGATAGATGTGGTGATATCGTTTGTCCAAACAAAAAGACGCAATTTGATTTCACAAAAAATATACGAGATAATCTGTTTTCACTGAACATGGACTATCACATGCAAAAACATTAATTTAACGCGAATTAATGTATATTAATGTATATTATGCTTATCGAAAACTACATTTCCCGATTTTGGACCGATTGACCGACAGTGCGCATTGGGAAAACGGCGTTTAATGCATGTGCGTAAATTGTCGTCCCATATAAGACTGTGCAGTCCGAAGAGTTTAAACAGGGACGACCCTTTCTTGATTTCCGTTAAGAAGAGGATTCCTTTAAAGGAAAAAAATCAGTCCGCACAGGCTAATAAGGGACGCCACTTTCCGATTTTATTGTATTGTTCGTATAAAGGGTCTCTTCGAAGCAACAATCCAGTTAAAGCGAAAAAGTGTCGTCCCTGATTAACCTGTGCGGACTGCACAGGCTAATCTGGGACGACACTTTACGCACATGCATTCAAGCCCCTTTTTACAGCGCACGGCCCATATCTTTTTAGATTGGGAATGGGGCCGAATAATTTATTTATACGATTAGACATACAATGTATAGATTTCTAGTTCAGTTACCTTTACATGTTATATAATACATTTGTATATCCATACTTACAACAAAACCGGACGTAAGGCTTGTGTCATCCGCATCATTAGAAATGATGACGTCATTTCCTGTCCAGAAAGATGGCCGCCATGACGCCACTGTGCGAATGCGTCTCGCTACTGTATTCATTTACGTCTGAAATTTTCGCAAAAAGTGTATTAATACCTAGTAATATAATATTGACCACACAACCCATAACATAAAGTCATAAATCTCTATAATATTTGTTTTAATACATTGAGATCAGGCTGTTAGAAATGACCTTGTACTGCCGCGCTTTAAGTCAAAATGTCGTTTAGCCTTTTGTATTAAATGTTTAAAAAAAACTTTTCGATTTTACAAAGTGTCGACTTTAACGACAAAAAATACGATATAGTTCGAAATTTTAGTAACAAGCTTAATAAAAATGTGATATCTATGATATCTAAATATTTCACAATACGCCTTGGTTATCTCAAATTATATAATTTAGCCTTGATCTGGGAAACGCGGTTTCATGCATGTGCGTTAAGTGTCGTCCCAGATTAGCCTGTGCAGTCACCCTTATCAGGGACGACACTTCCTGCGTTTATAATATTTTTCGTTAAACCAAGACTTTTATTATCTAGCTAAAATCATGTTACGACGGACAGTGACGTCCCTGAAAGTTTACGCAAATGCATTAAGACCCTTTTTCCGAGAGCGCGACTCAATTAAATGTCTTCAGCTTACGTAAATCGAGAACAGTTAAAATCTATTTCGTTCCGATTTCCATTAAATTAAAATCCTGCATAATTTGTTCATCGATTGTCAATAATTTTATCGGAAATTTTAAAGTAATTATAAACCAAGATCTGAGACATGTATGCCAGAAAATAACCCTAACTTACCAAAGAATCGGTAATTTCAAAGACCGAAACTTTTCACTTACCCCACGTTATAACCACTAAAAACACAGATTATAATACTGACAGTCGTATCCGGCACGTCTTAAAGACTTAAAATTAGTGCGTGCGTATACACGTATATATCGTACAATCTTGACGACCTTAATTTCAAGTATGAGAAACAATTCTGTAGCCGGACAGCCGAAACAGTTAATGAACATAAGCGCGCGCCCTTCACCCGCGCAAATCTATCGCGTTATAATGCGCGCAGGAAAACAGCTCAATTATACAAACAATGTGCATTCACAATCCACAAAAATCGCAAAGGCTCAATTAAATGAAGAAAAGAGAAATACTGTGAAATATCTTTATATGAATAATTAATGCGCTATTCTATTTAACTTCTTCTTCTTTGCCCTGTTTGAAATCGATTGTTGGCAAACAAGGTACTGAACAAATTTGACTAGATACACCCGTTTTCATTGACATTCGTATCGGTTTTCGGTGAACTATTTGTATAATTGTTTAATTCAGAAAAATAAAGAAAATAAAACCGCGTGAATCGTTTGAACTATTCAGTTTTGGACCACGTGTCATCTTTCAGTATTCGATAAAAAACAATGTGACTGGATCTTTGTTCACGTAATCGATGGCGGGCAACAACGAATATGTTATCAATATTAACCGGCTACTGCCACGATATGAATACATTGAAGAGCTTTGTTCTTGTTTAATACATATTCGTTAAGTGTCGTCGCAGATTAGCTTGTGTCCGCATTCCGCAGTCCGGATTCTTGTTTAGAAGAAACTTCCTTTAAACGAAAAAAAATCATAAAGGCGGAAAGTACCGCTCTGCACTGGCTTATCTGTGACGACTTATTACGCACATACGTTTAGCCCTGTTTTCCCAGAGCGAAACTCATATATTAAAGAGACCTTTTCACGTTTTGGAAAATTGACAAAATAAAAAAAGGTTTCAGATTCGCAAATTTTCATTGTAGTTATGATATTTGTGAAGAAAAATGAATACTGAACATTTACCATGCTTTACAATAAACATAATATGCATCTTTTGTCGATTTTAAAACCGGAAAATTATAAAGCGCTGCAACGCAAAACGATTCAATAATTTAGAGAGTTCTGTTGTTTTCGTTATGTTTTGGGACACTACGTGGATTGCTTATATAAGGCATAAAATTAATCACTAATTGTATGAGCACGAATGGCCGAGTGGTCTCAGCGCTAGACTTTGACTCCAGGGGTCAGTGGTACAAGCCCAGATGAGGGTTACTTTTTTTTATTTCTTAAATTATATTCCTTGATACGACTTTAAACGAAAAATACCTTACAAGCGGAGAGTGTCGTATTTCTTATAAGGCAAACTAACACAGATAAAGAGTGCGCCTTTTTTGTTTCATTTTCTCTACCACAACCGGAAACCAAACCGTGTATATTATTTGTCAAACTATCCAGACAGCGCGACCGGTAGATCCGGCTTCGGTAGAAAAGCGCGCCAGCAGATGGCGCCTCCGTCGTCTGATCCGACAGAAGACCAAGCGTCTCGGGCGATCGAAATTTCACCTGAACAAGCGTCGAGTGATATCGACGTAGAAATCGTGGATAGAAGCAACCAAGGTTCGGGAAGCTCCCTTATTATATATCACAAAATATTACGAGACCCGCTCTGGGAACATGATACGCGTTCTAGAAAAAACGGGGCTTAATGCATGTGCGTAAAGTGTCACCCCAGATTAGACTGTGCAGTCCACAAAGGCTAATCAGGGACGACACTATCTGCTTTTATGGTATTGTTCGTTTAAAGGAAAACTCTTCTACACGAAAATCTAGTTTAGGCGGAAAGTGTCGTCCCTGATTAGCCTGTGCGGACTGCACAGGCCAATCTGGGATGACACTGTACGCAAATGCATTAAGCCCCATTTTCTCAGAACGCGACTCAAAAAGTGGTTAAATGATTTTTCGCAGAGTGTCGCAACGGATTAGCCTGTGCAGTCAACACAGAGTTTAGGGATGCCACATTTTGTCTCAACTGAATTTTCGCTAAGAAAAGAATACATTTTTAACAAAAAAAATCATATCAGAGGACCGAACAGGCTACTATGAGACGACACTAAACGGAAATTCATTCTTTATGAGTTATTCACTGTTTGTTTTAACCCATTTATGCCTAGCGTCTAGAAAAAAGGCCTCGACAAACAGCGAAGACCCAGATGAGACGCCGCATGATGCGGATCAATTTATTTCCAAAATTAGGGATGTCTAGTATATTTATTTTTATATTTAGAATATTTCTTACAGAAATTCCTTTAAGCAAACAACGTAGACCTTGATGAGACGCCGCATCATGCGGCGTCTCTTATGGGTCTTCGTTGTTTGCCAAGGCCTTTTTTTTAGATGCTAGGCATAAATGGGTAAACATGGGCAAGCTTTGTCCCTCGTTACACACATTTCCCTATCGACCTTGTCAATGTCACACATATATGTCAAAGGTCAATTTTTGGCATTGAACACATTGTGCGGACCTAATTTATTCGTTATCATGGAATTTTATAATTATTGTATCGCAGATGATCACCACGTTGCGCGCAAGTCTTGTTAACCTAAAAAACGTTAAGGTAACACTTAAAAAGTTAAAAAACAATTATAGTCATGATGCTCCATGTTAAATAATAACGAGCATAATTCACAAAGAGGTCTATATTTTTCTCTTGTTTTAAAAAACGTTGTTACCTGGTTTCTCTATCATTTAAATGAATATCGATCTGGTAAAAATGGGCTAAATGATTATTTGCGTTAAGTGTCCTTCAATATTAGTAGCACTGTGCAGTTTGCACGGGCTAATCAGGAACGATACTTTCCGACTAAACTGGATTTTCGTTTAGAACAGCCTTTCTGTAAGCGAAAAATTCATCACAAGCCGAAAGTGTCATCCCTGATAAGCGTTTGCGAACTGCACAGGCTAATTTGAGCCCCGTTTCATCAACGATCGCATCGCAATTTTACTGCTAAAATATCGCACATCGCTTGTCTGTTCGCAATTTGCGTTTCATCAAATATCGCATCGCCGGTTCGGTTGCGATATTCGCACATCGCCAATATTAAGGCTATTTTGCGTTTCATCAAATATCGCATCGCCGGTTCGGTTGCGATATTCGCACATCGCCAATATTAAGGCTATTTTGCGTTTCATCAAAAATCGCACGTCGCAAGAGCACCTCCTTTTGTCAATATTTTGCTACAAAAAATGTGATGACACAAGCGCAGTCGCAGAGCGTTAAAAAAACTCCAATATGGCCGAGATGCTTTTTGTTGATGATTGTAAATAACCAGAGAAGGAGAGAGCGGGAGTTCCGTCCCCGTTTGGAGGTTGCCGGGGTTCGCGATATGGACTTAGTCGGTATCGGGTGAACCGAACCACCGCGCAACAACTGGTTGAGCTTTTGGGGCAGGATCTTGCCAGATCTGAACGGGGCGGAAAAACCATTTCGCCGGAGACCAAGGTAAGATTATTGCAATCGACATGCATTTTCTAATTTGCTACTCTATATTGGCTCTGAGAAATTGACACACACAGTACGTGCATAACGACCGTTATCAAGTACAGTAACTCCCAGTAGGGTGCTGTTTTCTTACATCCGGTCTTAATGTCGTGTTCCCATGTAAACAAGTTAACACGGATACAAAATTGAAATTTTATGATTCAGTACCGTTTGATTGCCAGGCATGAATAGGCAAATCGAACAACGATTGAATTGTAATTCGACTCATTCAATTTATGGATTAATTGGAGGCGAAATTAGGGGAATGTCAAGTTTGTTAACCTACAATATGAAGTAAATACGATCTAGGTCACGTAAGTTTGAACGTATCGTTTTAGTAGTATGCTGTAATTTATTAATTACTCACGGTTTTTTCATCATCATCATTGTTTTCATTTCTACTGAACTTTTCAATTGAAGAGTGGAGTCAGTGGAGTAAAACGACTATGCCCAACATGATCGTTTTTTGTTTTTTAAATGGGTCTTTTGATTTTAAATAATAGTTCAGGTACATGTCACCAAATTGTATTTATAAATGTTTCAAACTTTTTTGCTGCAGATCCTCGTCAGCCTGATATTCCTGGCTAAAGGCGCATTTTACTCAGAATTGGCAGACACACATGAGATCAGCATATCACCGTTCATGCCTTTGTTGAGTCTGTCAACAACAACTTGGACTACATAAGGTACATAACTGTCAGATAGATTTGATATAATATTATTGCACTTACTGTTACAAACAGACAATCTTATGTGTACGGTTACAAACAGAAACTGTTATGTCAACTTATTGAGTTTAGACCCAGGCTAGCACGAGAATTCTCAATAGTTTGCAACAGTAGAAATATGAAGCTTTCTAAGAAATCCTATATATGAAATTGTATCTCCAGACTCCTAAAGATTTTTAGGAGATGGCAATGAACAATTTTACTGTAATATTTCACATTTTATTTCTCCATTTTCTTATATATTTATCAGCCTATTAATTGACATTTTGAAATGAAATGGTAACATATACTGGTTAAACATATGTTAATTCATGTAGCCTTGTAGATAACAATTCTAAGTATGAAAAACTTTTTTTGAAATCAATATCATGACCATTATATGTGACGTCGTCAGCGATACGCTAACGTTAATGTCGGGAAATCGCGAGATAAAAATCTTGTACGAAAATGCGCTGGATATTTCGTCTTTTTTATAAAATTTCTTGGCTCATAATTTATGACATACTTTGAAAATTTCCACAATATAGCATGAATTTGTCCTTTAAAGGGATCTTTTCACGCTTTGGTAAATTTACAAAATTGAAAAAAGTTGTTTCAGATTCGCAAATTTTCGTTTTAGTTATGATATTTGTGAGGAAACAGTAATACTGAACAATTACCATGCTCTAATATAGCCATTATATGCATCTTTTGACGATTTTAAAACCTAAAAATTATAAAGCGTTGCAACGCGTAACGATTGAATAATTTGGAGAGTTCTGTTTTTGTCGTTAAAATTTTGTGCAACTACGAAGATTGCTTATATAATGTAGAAAATACGTTAGTTATGTGTACGCGGCGGAATAGCTCAGTAGGCTAAAGCGTTTTTACTTCAGGACTCTGGCAGGACTCAAGGGGTCACTGGTTCGAAACCTGCTCCGGGCAATTTTCTTTTCCTTTTTTTTTTATTTTATTCTTGATTTTTTACTGGAGCTTTTACGATCCAATGTTTACATTAATCAATATGAAGCATTTAATGAATAAGTTAAAAAAATGCCAAAATCTGTGAAAAGGCCCCTTTCAATCGTGATACATCGGCTATCTCGGATTCCTCCGTAAGATAGGCCTCGTGGCTAACGGTCGCCATATTGCCATGTATTTCTACTTTACTACCCAAAAGGTTGTCAGTCTATTGATATGAGGCTGTATACGATGCGCGTTGAACTAGCGCCAAACTTTTTACCGAAACTTTGATATTAAGAGCACTGTTAACGTTCATTTGTGTTGCATTTTGACCTATTATCCAAGTGATTTACTTTTCCATTATTATTTAATCACCCTATCATCCAATTTTTAAGATGAAATTACGGTGTTTACAAAACCAACCAAACCGAAAGTGAAACTAGATGCATTACGTTTCGCGATGTAAACATTAAATATTTGTTCAGTTTGAGGAAGCGAATCGATAATAGACGGTGGAATATGTATGCAATACAGACTATCATTGCCGATTGTAGTACTGGCTAAAAAATACCTTTTATGACAGGTCATGTATAGAACGTTAATCAAAATAGTGACCATAAATCACTACAAATTTCTGGGTTGATCATTAATATAATTAATGCACGTTTCTGATCTAATTGCCTGTATCTAGTTGTAATTACCATGATATTGATAAAATTAAAACGTTTTTTTCATAAATTAACATTACATGTTTTATTTTTATCATTTAGGTAATATATAATTGTATCATTATCATCATTAAATACTCTGAAAATAATCTAAATTATCATGATTACTTTAAAGTAGAATTTTTAAATTTTTCTCATTATTTTTAATGAATTTCCACATTTGCTTGATTCAAAATAAAATGTATTAATAAGGGTTTCAGTTTTTAATTTTTATCCAATTTTTAGTTCGATTAAATTTAAAGTACTAACTACATACATGTATGTGAAATGCTCTTGAGTTCGTTTCCTGGGCCTAGAACCAGTACTTGGGTGTCTCTTGGAGATTTCTTAAGAATGCTCCCTCACTGGGGATCAAACCAGTGACCTCCAGATCATTAGGTGGACACCACATCCATTACACATCAGCGAACTTTAATTAGTAAATTACTTTAGTATTGCAACATTATATAATATAATGTTGCTACGTATTTTTGGAAAATGATTAATGTGCAGTACTAAATAAATCTAAATGCATACAATTTTAATTGTGTATATTGTGTGATTATTAGTTACAAATTCTCTTTTTACAGGTATACTGGATTATGAAAGACTGATAAACATAAAATTGACAACTCATCTCCCCAACGATACTAAGTGTGGCTCATTCTCAGAACAAACCCATAGTCAGTGAGAAAACTACAGTGTAAAAAGACCACTTGATTGTGACAATTATGGCTGACCAAGCAAATGTTATCATTTAAAATACAGAAAACTTCCAGTTCAATATACATTTTATACCAATTATGACATTGACCAACACAGAAAATAATTATAAGGTTGATTTTCCCAAAACTGACTGTTACAATGGGATACTTTTTTAAGCTTCACTCTACTTTGTCTGAAAATAAAAGTCCTAAATGATGTAATAGAAACATACATATTTAATTTTTAGTTTTACAAGTATATATATATATATATATATATTTATATATATATACATATATTATTATATCTTTTTATCGATGGTCAATCAATTTAAGTTTAACTAATATATACATACACATTATATACATGTGTATGCTTTGGTTTTTGTCTATTGAAGCCAAATTAATATCCCATTAGATAGATAGATAATATCACAGCAGTATTCCTAGTTTGTCTGCAAGTACTGCAGAAATCATGGATTATTATTTTACTGAGTCAGCCTTAATCTTTATATTATAATTGTTAAAACAGATTAAGATGTGCATAATACAATTGAGGATGCAACAAGATTAAAAAATGGTACATGTATAAATTAATAAAGAATCAATAACAATCAGAAACTGTGCATTTTTTTCAGTATTGTGTGAAAGGATTTGAAGTAATTATGTGTTTTTGAAATATGATTTATGTGAATTTGAATAAATATATAAAATTTAGTGATTTTCTCAGACAAAACTGTTAATTACATACCAAAGTATTCAGAATGTATTATTGTAATATTCATTCGAATTTTTTAGTACAAAAAGCACTTTTCCCTGGCATTTATAGTAATTGCATATTTTATTATTCTGACAGCATTTATAAACTGTGTTCATGCAAGCAGGAACACGGTTTCATTTTTTGAGTATTTAAACAAGAGGGCCATGATGGCCCTGTATCGCTCCACTGCTGAAAAAAGGCTGAAACAAATTTCTCTGCATGTGCAAATACTTAAATATAGGCCCTATTTAAGCACATGTACACTTTTGTGACCTTCTGGGTTGGGTCAAATTTAACCCCAGGGGCATAATTTGAGCAAACTTTGTAGATGACTACTATATATCACTTCATACAAAATGTGGTAGCCCTAGGTCCTAGAGTTAAGGACAAGAATATTTTTAAAGTTTTCACAAAATAAGCAAGATATAAGCGTATAAAATGTTCAATTTTGTGACCCGCGGGTCAGGATCAAATTTGACCCAAAGGGCATAATTTGAAGAAACTTGGTAGAGGACTATACGATGTGATTGCATACCAAATTTGGTAGCCATAGTCCGAATGGTTTTCGACAAGAAGATTTTTAAAGATTTCACAAAATAGGCGCTTTATAAGCGTTTATTCAGTTTTGTGACCTCCTGGGGCAAGGTCAAAGTTGACCCCAAAAGGCATTATTTGAACAAATTTGGTAGAGGTTTATTAGATGTTACTACATACCAAATTTGGTAGCCCTAGACCCAATGGTTATGGACAACAAGATTTTTAAAGTTTTCACAAAATAGGCCCCATATAAGCGTATGTTCAGTTTTGTGACCCAGGGCAGGGTCAAATTTGACCCAAGGGGCATAATTTGAACAAACTTGGTAGAGAACTATTACATGTCACTACATACCAAATTTGGTAGCCCTATGCCTTATGGTTAAGGACAAGAAGAGTTTTAAAATTTTCACAAAATAGGCACTATATAAGCATATAATTGATTTTGTGGCCCCCGGGGCAGGGTCAAATTTGACCCCTGGGGCATAATTTGAACAAACCAAGTAGAGGACTATACAATGTCACTACATACCAATTTGTGTAGCCCTAGGCCTAATGGTTATGGACAAGAATTTTTTTAAGTTTTCACAAAATAGGCATTATATAAGCATATGTTCAATTTTGTGACCCCCGGGGCAGGGTCAAATTTGACCCTAGGGATTAAATTTGAACAAATTTGGTAAAGGACTATTAGATGTCACTATATACCAAATTTGATAGCCCTAGGCCGGATGGTTATGGACAAGAAGATTTTTGAAGTTTTCACAAAATAGGCCTTATATAAGCATATGTTCAATTTTGTGACTCTCGGGGCAGGGTCAAACTTGATCCCAGGGGCATAATTTGAAAAAACTTGGTAGAGGACTATAAGATGCCACTACATACCAAATTTGGTAGCCCTAGGCCCAATGGTTATGGACAAGAAGTTTTGTAAAGTTTTCACAAAATATACCCTTTATAAGCATATGTTCAATTTTGTGACCCCCGGGGCAGGATCAAATTTGACCCCAGGGGCATAATTTGAACAAATTTGGTAGAGGACTATTAGATGTCTCTACATACCAAATTTGATAGCCCTATGCCCAATGGTTATGGACGGGAGCCCTATGCCCAATGGTTATGGACGGGAGATTTTGAAAGTTTTCACAAAATAGGCCTTATATAAGCAAATTTTCAATTTTGTGACCCTCGGGGCAGAGTCAAATTTGACCCAGGGGCATAATTTGAACACATTTGAAAGAGGTTCACCCCAGGAACATTCCTAAAAAATTTCATCAGAATTGGACCAGTAGTTTAGGAGAAGATGTTTAGAGGAAAAGTTAATGCACGGACGCACGATGGACACAGGACCTATGGCCAGTGGAGCTAAAAATCAAATTAAACATTTAGTTTTGATGTAAAATCAGTTTTTATATGCAAGTGTCTATTTCACTTATAAATTAAAACAACATATTATACATTATTGAAAAGACTATTCCAAGCTTGATGTCATATTTCAACTTTGCATAGTGTAGTTAATTGAACATTGTATTGAACTGTATGGGCAGCTATATTTTTTGATTTATGTATGTTGTATTATACAAAATGCATTATTTCTACCACAAGTAGACCATATAAGGCCTATTGCTACTAAATAGGCACTGGTATGAATTTGACACCGTTTTTGATGCTCATACAAAACTTTAATTATTACTACGTTTTAGTATATTAAATATTTTCAAGTTTTTGTTCAACATTTTCTGCAAAAGAGTGTCTTAATGCATTTGAAAATATACTTAAAACAAACTAAAAATGCATTTTAACATACCCTTTTCCTGGTAAAGTGTATTTGGGATGATAAAAAATACACTTGAAGAGTATTAATGCTGGAAAAATGCAGAAAAAAATACATTTGATTCTGTTAGAAGTGTGTCTGGTCTGCATTTTTAAGTGTATTAAATGCACATCAAATGCAGATAAATACAATGCCAATACTGTTACATGTATTGTAATGGACATAAAATGCACTTGTTCTTGTAATTAAATGCTTTAGTGAATTGAAATAACCTTTTATAACGTTTTAACAATTAATAATACCTTTTTATATAAATTTTCTTTTGAAATGTGACACTTAATTGATTTTTGCACCACTAGTAAGAGATATAATTTGTGCTCATAATGCTTTATCATTACACTATATTATATCATTTGTTGTATGAAAATTACCCGTAAAATTCATGTGAAAGCTCAAGAGATCAATAGCAGCGTGCTATACCCTGCTCCTTTTTACATGACTTGATGGTATTTAGTCCCCAATTCTAAATGGCCAATGGCAAATTAATGTGCAGATTTGACAAATAAGTCATAACTGGGATCCAATAGGCAGACTTTCATATTACTTGTATTTAATTTAAATCATGATCTGAATTGCTCTTTGGCAAATCTTTGTTGGTCACAGTATTCAACTGAATTTTGTTCACGTTGTAGTGATTATATTTTCAATATTTATCAGACAACATCTTTCTTCAAAAGTTTAACATGATTGCTTGGTTAATTTAGAAACAAGATCAATGCATCATAACATAAAATGAAAAAATGTGTAATAGTAAAAATGGCAGCCAAAAAGCACTAGATTATCTGCCTTAAATCTGAGACGTTATGTTGATGTATTGGAATTTCTCATAAATAATGTGTTCCATAGTTGTATAATTGTATAGTCGCATGCATGAGTGTTGTCAATGTCACAATACCAATTAAAGCCTATAATTTACTAAAACAATTTGAAGTTTGATGTGTGTTTTTTTTCAAGATCTGTTATATATAATTATATATATATATATATATATATATATATATATATATATATATATATTGTTGAAAAGTTAACATGCAATAAGTTTACTGTAATTAAGTAACAAATAGTTTTACTGATTTGGTTGGATGCATATATGCAGATATATCATGGTTTGTGCAGAGGACAGTAGCAAAAACAAGAGCTGTCTCCGTAGGATGACATACGCCCCCGATAAACGCTTTGATAGAAGTTATGAGCATTTTTCAAAACCTAAACGCCGACCCCAAGTTCAAGGTCAAAGGGGTCAAAATTTGTGTGTGTATGGGAAGGCCTTGTCCATATACACATGCATACCAAATATGAATGTTACATCTGAAGCGACATAGAAGTTATGAGCATTTTTTCGAAACCTAAATGCAAAGTGTGTCGGATAGACAGACGGACAGTGCGATCACTATATGCCCTCCTTTGGGAGCATAAAAATGTGTTTCACATTGTTTTGGTAAATTAGTAATGTAGTTAAAAGAACAGAATCATCAATTATAAAGTTATTGATTATAAAGTGTTGCTGGCATATTTGATGCATTCATCTAGCTATAAGAAGGTCCCTGTTTTATCCCCACTGGCACTGAGCGAGGGTTCTCAAAATCTTTAAACAATATGAATAAGTACATATAGGGTCGAGAAAGCCTTGTCGATATGGGGGCTAAACACCTGAAATCAAAGCGACCCAGGTTAAAGGCCGAGGACAAACAAATAAACCAGAGGCCGCATGAGCCTGCTATACTCTGAACAAGTATTGTTTCTTCTCAGAAAACTGGCTTAAGTGTCTTACTAAGCTGAAGACTTTGAGTTTCAGTGCAATCTATCTAAAATAAATTGGTTAAATTAAATAATAATTTGTAAAAAATAAACATTCTGCACAAATTCAATTATTTACTTTACCTGTGTGCATGAATCATTTCAGTCTTGATGGTTAGTGAACTATGTCAAAAGCACCATAGCTATGAAACACTTGTATTTTGAATATTGCAATGTTCCACAGAAATGATGCTGATGATAATTCTACACGATCATGACATGAAAAATGATGAATTATTAGATATATTTCTAAATTCCATTTCCACCAACAATTCGGTTATTCCACTACCAGTTCACATGCTTCGTACACAGTTGAAAATAACACAATTCCACTCAACAACCGTGACACATGTACTCAATTTTTCAACTTTTCGCAATTAAAATTGTCTTCTTCTGTTATTGTTGTTGTTGTACTTTTGAAAGTAGTTCGAAAGATGGCGACTATTAACCCAGAGATTGATTTATGAAATAAATCGTCTGCTGATCCAGAGTGGGCCCCCATCTTACGGAGGAATCCGAGATAGCCGATGTATCACGATTGAGTGGGCCCCTTTAAACACTGGCACAATTGCACTCTGGATCAAAATTAACCAAGCAATCATGTTAAACTTTTGAAGAAAGATGTTGTCTGATAAATATAGAAAATATAATCACTACAAAGTGAACAAAATTCAGTTGAATACTGTGACCAACAAAGATTTGCCAAAGAGCAATTCAGATCATGATTTAAACTAAATACAAGTAATATGAAAGTCTGCCTATTGGATCCCAGTTAAGACTTATTTGTCAAATCTGCACATTAATTTTCCCTTAGCCATGTAGAATTGGGGACTAAATACCATCAAGTCATGTAAAAAGGAGCAGGGTATAGCACGCTGCTATTGATCTCTTGAGCTTTCACATGAATTTTACGGGTAATTTTCATACAACAAATGATATTTTGTAGTGTAATGATAAAGCATTATGAGCACAAATTATATCTCTTACTAGTGGTGCAAAAATCATTTAAGTGTCACATTTTTAAAGAAAATTTATATAAAAAGGTATTATTAATTGTTAAAACGTTATAAAAGGTTATTTCAATTCACTAAAGCATTTAATTACAAGAACAAGTGCATTTTATGTCCATTACAATACATGTAACAGTATTGGCATTGTATTTATCTGCATTTGATGTGCATTTAATACACTTAAAAATGCAGACAAGACACACTTCTAACAGAAACAAATGTATTTGTTTCTGCATTTTTCTAGCATTAATACTCTTCAAGTGTATTTTTTATCATCACAAATACACTTTACCAGGAAAAAGGTATGTTAAAATGCATTTTTAGTTTGTTTTAAGTATATTTTCAAATGCATTAAGACACTCTTTTCTTTTGCAAAAAATGTTGAACAAAAACTTGAAAATATTTAATATACTAAAGTGTAGTAATAATTCAAGTTTTGTATGAGCATCAAAAACAGTGTCAAATTCATACCAGTGCCTATTAAGTAGCAGTAGGCCTTATATGGTCTACTTGTGGTAGAAATAATGCATTTTGTATAATACAACATACATAAATTAAAAAATATAGCTGCCCATACAGTTCAATACAATGTTCAATTAACTACACTATGCAAAGTTGAAATATGACATCAAGCTTGGAATAATCTTTTCAATAACGAATAATATGCTGTTTTAATTTATAAGTGAAATAGACACTTGCATATAAAAACTGATTTTAAATCAAAACTAAATGTTTAATTTGATTTTTAGCTCAACTGGCCAAAGGTCCTGTGTCCATCGTGCATCCATGCATAAACTTTTCCTTTAAACATCTTCTCCTAAACTACTGGTCCAATTCTGATGAAATTTCTTATGAATGTTCCTGGGGTGTACCTCTTTCAAATTTGTTCAAATTATGTCCCTGAGGTCAAATTTGACTCTGCCCTGGGGGTCACAAAATTGAAAATTTGCTTAAATAAGGCCTATTTTGTGAAAACTTTCAAAATCTCCCGTCCATAACCATTGGGCCTAGGGCTATCAAATTTGGTATGTAGAGACATCTAATAGTCCTCTACCAATTTGTTCAAATTATACCCCTGGGGTCAAATTTGACCCTGCCCCGGGGGTCACAAAATTGAACATATGCTTATATAGGGTATATTTTGTGAAAACTTTACAAATCTTGTCCATAACCATTGGACCTAGGGCTACCAAATTTGGTATGTAGTGGCATCTTATAGTCCTCTACCAAATTTGTTCAAATTATGCCCCTGGGGTCAAGTTTGACCCTGCCCCGAGGGTCACAAAATTGAACATATGCTTATATAAGGCCTATTTTGTGAAAACTTCTAAAAATTTCTTGTCAATAACAATCCGGCCTAGGGCTATCAAATTTGGTATAAAGTGACATCTAATAGTCCTCTACCACATTTGTTCAAATTTAATCCCTAGGGTCAAATTTGACCCTGCCCCGGGGGTCACAAAATTGAACATATGCTTATATAATGCCTATTTTGTGATAACTTAAAAAAAATCTTGTCCATAACCATTAGGCCTAGGGCTACACAATTTGGTATGTAGTGACATTGTATAGTCCTCTACTTAGTTTGTTCAAATTATGCCCCAGGGGTCAAATTTGACCCTGCCATGGGGGCCACAAAATCAATTATATGCTTATATAGTGCCTATTTTGTGAAAATTTTAAAACTCTTCTTGTCCTTAACCATAAGGCATAGGGCTACCAAATTTGGTATGTAGTGACATGTTATAGTTCTCCACCAAGTTTGTTCAAATTATGCCCCTTGGGTCAAATTTGACCCTGCCCGGGGTCACAAAACTGAACATACGCTTATATGGGGCCTATTTTGTGAAAACTTTAAAAATCTTGTTGTCCATAACCATTGGGCCTAGGGCTACCAAATTTGGTATGTAGTGACATCTAATAAACCTCTACCAAATTTGTTCAAATAATGCCTCTGGGGTCAACTTTGACCCTGCCCCGGGGGGTCACAAAATTAAATAAACGCTTTGAAAGCGCCTATTTTGTGAAATCTTTAAAAATCTTCTTGTCGAAAACCATTTGGACTATGGCTACCAAATTTGGTATGCAGTAACATCTTATAGTCCTCTACCAAGTTTGTTCAAATTATGTCCTTTGGGTCAAATTTGATCCTGACCCGCATGTCACAAAATTGAACATTATATACGCTTATATCTTGCTTATTTTGTGAAAACTTTAAAAATATTCTTGTCCTAAACTCTAGGACCTAGGGCTACCACATTTTGTATGTAGTGAGATATAGTAGTCCTCTACAAAGTTTTCTCAAATTATGCCCCTGGGGTTAAATTTAACCCAGCCCAGAAGGTCACAAAAGTGTACATGTGCTTAAATAGGGCCTATATTTAAGTATTTGCACATGCAGAGAAATTTGTTTCAGCCTTTTTTTCAGCAGTGGAGTGATACAGGGCCATCATGGCCCTCTTGTTTAAATACTCAAAAAATGAAAACGTGTTCATGCTTGCATGAACACAGTTTATAAATGCTGTCAGAATTATAAAATATGCAATTACTATAAATACAAATGCCAGGGAAAAGTGCTTTTTGTACTAAAAAATTCGAATGAATATTACAATAAAAATTTTTGAATACTTTAGTATGTAATTAACAGTTTTTGTCTGAGAAAATCACTAAATTTTATATATTTATTCAAATTCACATAAATCATATTTCAAAAACACATCATTACTTCAAATCTTTTCACACAATACTGAAAAAAATGCACAGTTTCTGATTGTTATTGATTCTTTATTAATTTATACATGTACCATTTTTTAATCTTGATGCATCCTCAATTGTATAATGCACATCTTAATCTGTTTTAACAATTATAATATAAAGATTAAGGCTGACTCAGTAAAATAATAATCCATGATTTCTGCAGTACTTGCAGACAAAATAGGAATACTGCTGTGATATTATCTATCTATCTAATGGGATATTAATTTGGCTTTAATAGAAAAAAATCAAAGCATACACATGTATAATATGTGTATGTATATATTAGTTAAACTTAAATTGATTGACCATCGATAAAAGATATTATAATATATGTATGTATATATATATATCCTTGTAAAACTAAAAATTAAATATGTATGTTTCTATTACATCATTTAGGACTTTTATTTTCAGACAAAGTAGAGTGAAGCTTAAAACAGTATCCAATTGTAACAGTCAATTTTGGGAAAATCAACCTTATAATTATTTTCTGTGTTGGCCAATGTCATAATTGGTATAAATGTATATTGAACTGGAAGTTTTCTTTATTTTAAATGATAACATTTGCTTGGTCAGCCATAATTGTCACAATCAAGTGGTCTTTTTACACTGTAGTTTTCTCACTGACTATGGGTTTGAGCCACACAAAGTATCGTTGGGGAGATGAGTTGTCAATTTTATGTTTATCAGTCTTTCATAATCCAGTATACCTGTAAAAAGGGAATTTGTAACTAATAATCACACAATATACACAATTGAAATTGTATGCATTTAGATTTATTTAGTACTGCACATTAATCATTTTCCAAAAATATGTAGCAACATTACATTAATATAATGCTGCAATACTAAAGTAATTTACTAATTAAAGGTCGCTGATGTGTAATGGATGTGGTGTCCACCTAATGATCTGGAGGTCACTGGTTTGATCCCCAGTGTGGGAGCATTCTTAAGAAATCTCCAAGAGACACCCAAGTACTGGTTCTAGGCCCAGGAAACGAACTCAAGAGCATTTCACATACATGTACGTAGTTAGTACTTTAAATTTAATCGAACTAAAAAAGGGTTAAAACTAACAACTGAAACCCTTATTAATACATTTTATTTTGAATCAAGCAAATGTGCAAATTCATTTAAAATAATGAGTAAAATTTAAAAAGTCTACTTTAAAGTAATCATGATAATTTAGATCATTTTCAGAATATTTAATGATGATAATGATACAATTATATATTCCCTAAATGATAAAAATAAAACATGTAATGTTAATTTATAAAAAAAAACGTTTTAATTTTATCAATATCATGGTAATTACAACTAGATACAGGCAATTAGATCAGAAACGTGCATTAATTATATTAACCCATTCATGCCTAGCGTCCTGAAAAAAAGGACATTGCAAACAGCGTAGACCCAGATGAGACGCCGCATAATGCGGCGTCTCATCTGGGTCTGCGTTGTTTGCTTAAAGAAATTTCTGTAAGAAATATTCTAAATATAGAAATAAATATACCAGACACCCCTACTTTTGGAAATAAATTGATCCAATTTAGAAGGATGGGAGAGTCCACTGGGCATAAATGGGTTAATGAACAACCCAGACATTTGTAGTGATTTATGGTCACTATTTGATTAACGTTCTATACATGACCTGTCATAAAAGGTATTTTTTAGCCAGTACTACAATCGGCAATGATAGTCTGTATTGCATACATATTCCAACGTCTATTATCGATTCGCTTCCTCAAACTGAACAAATATTTAATGTTTACATCGCGAAACGTAATGCATCCAGTTTCACTTTCGGTTTGGTTGGTTTTGTAAACACCGTAATTTCATCTTAAAAATTGGATGATAGGGTGATTAAATAATAATGGAAAAGTAAATCACTTGGATAATAGGTCAAAATGCATCACAAATGAACGTTAATAGTGCTCTTAATATCAAAGTTTCGGTAAAAAGTTTGGCGCTAGTTCAACGCGCATGTATACAGCCTCATAACAATAGACTGACAACCTTTTGGGTAGTAAAGTAGTAATACAAGGCAATATGGCGACCGTTAGCCACGAGGCCTATCTTACGGAGGAATCCGAGATAGCCGATGTATCACGATTGGCACAATTGGTGGTTTGTAATCCGTTTGTTTAATTCAAATTATTCCCCTTGAATGACACTGTTTCTAGCAATAACCACGCACCTGCTATGCAAATTATTGCGCAATCGGTGTTCAGGCAAAAAGTTGACCGAAAAATGTGGGGTGTTTTTAACGCTTCACTACGAGCATGAAAGAAGTAATCCAAATGAAAAATTTGCATATGTGGGAGGAGATATGTCCAAATAAGCAGTATCTGACCTTGCCATGACCGGAAAATAAAAAATCATTGCTCAAAAGTGAAAGTAAAAAATTCGAAGGGCAATATTTTGCAGAAAGAAGGCAGATTCACTTGAAATTTAGCTTTTAATAAATCAATTATTGTGTTTTTTAATAAATTCTAACCATTTGAATCAGGTATATGCGCGTGAAATAATATATATTTATTTATTTCCAACACCACTATTCCTGTGCAGTAGAGTTACTCCCCTTTAAGCGGAATTATTACATTGTTGTTACGGTGAATTCGGGAGCGATCTTTTGAGCAGTTTTACGGATATCTGTATGATAAACACAGTATTTGTTTGGCAGGAAGAGAAATCGTCTCATTTGGTATCGATGCAGGTATGAATTCACTTAAATCACCTAAATTATTGTGTTAATTATGTCAAAGAAAATCTGTTCCAGATCGTACCCGCGCCATGTCGTACCGGACTTGTCTTCATTTGTAACAAATGTAAAATGTAACTTCTGTGATTGATCATAATCATAAACTTAAAAGCTAAGTTACGTTATTAGTTTTAAGTTGATTATACATTTAGGGAGCATTATAATTCACACACCATCTCATTATTAGTTTTGTTAACGTGTTAAAACTGCTATAATTAATTTCAGTTCTTATTTCATTTACATGATTAATATACAAAAAATAAATGGATATTATTATATATAAAGGTTAGGTTCTAGAATTAACCTTTGCAAAATTGAGGATGCAATGCTAAGACTCGGTTATTATGTGTCGCAGGTTTTGTGCATACCGGTATTGAAATTCTATTTTATTTACTTTTTATTTTATAGAGAACATGACTGACAAAGATCTATTGGACAGTGATTATGATGGGATTTCACAAATACATGAGCACAGTTACATTGTGGTAAGTAACATTTTAAGCAGTTGCATGTTGAAGACATTGAATTTGATGGTTAACAATTATATCCTGAATTTAAACTTAATTATTTAATAATACAGAATATACACATGCCCCTACTGTAAGAAATAATATTATTGTTGGAAATGTACTTTGTAAGTGTGATGACAAAAATATGTGTGTCTGTTCATTTGCATAGATATCGGACTCTGACCAGACACAACCACCTTCACCTTTTGGTTGACAGGAATATTCCAGTGAAAGATCAGTTGTTTAACAGCCTTTTTGACAAACAGTATGTGTGACTGCATCTTATTATTAATTTTAATATTACTATTAAAATTAAATTGAAAATTACTTCAGTTGGCAAAGGAATTCCAGTTATTTCATCATATGGCGCTACATTAAAAAGATGACTTAAATGGATAAAATATTAAATGCCCTTACAATTGGCTAATTTTGATCTCAGCATGATTTTTTAGCAAACTTTGAAAAAAGAAACATTGAATCAGTAAAAGCTTGTAGAAAACATTTGCGGTTAAATGTAATGTTCTTTCAGTTTGTCAGTATCACTTTAATTAATATTTGCATGCAGTGCACTATTATATTTCAGCATCTTTGGAGTTCCTTTCATGAAGAAAACAAGCTCTTAATTAATGTATCGACAATGATTTACTAAATCCAAGAAGTTGTTTAAAGATATTGAGCTGTTACATACATTCGCCTATTATGAGTTCGAAACTTCTTACAGTAATTATTATAATATTTTTTTAATTATTTTATTATATGTTTATCTTTTTTTGAATAGGTGTGTGTTAAACTATTCTAACAAATAGTGTTTCTGTTTCATCTTACAAAAGTATATAAGATTTAATTTAGCAATGCATTGTCGATCTTTCAGAATTCCTGGTGCTGCCATTCCTAATCAACCGACATATCAGAATTTTGGATAAGAATTCAGATTACTGGCTGCATATTCAACCGTAAGTGTTTTTCCTGTTCAATTTAACTGCTAGTTCATAAATAAAATTTTGTTTAAGAGAAATAATATTACTTACAAAAATGTTCTTAAATACCAGGTTGTATCACATTTGTATTGGGTGGGTGGGGCAGTTGTACATGTTTTGGATAATGTTTTTTTTATAAATACTAACCAAAAAAGTTTTTGTTTTTTCAACATTTATTCTTGTTTTGTTGTACATTATTTCAACTGTGATATTGAATCACATGCACATTTGCAATTTAGAAAAATCAACTTTTTAT
Organism: Dreissena polymorpha; assembly: GCF_020536995.1. NCBI lineage: Eukaryota > Metazoa > Mollusca > Bivalvia > Myida > Dreissenidae > Dreissena > Dreissena polymorpha. Next base: position 113,170,453 of record NC_068358.1, read on the forward strand.
TGTCTATTTCAGGAATTTTTGGGTCCTGGGTTGGTGGGGGGTAACGTGTTTCAGACCAGAATCCTGCCGGACCATCCAATTGCAAGGACATCTAACATAGCTGAAATGTATCTGTAATGAATTATTAAAAGTTTGGATAAAAAATGTGTTCTTAAATCATTATTTTAAACAAATTATACACCCAGGTTGACTATTTTGAAAAAATGAAAAATGACAATTTTTACACATGGGATTTTTCAATGTTTCCGCATTCACTAACATTACTTTAGACAATGAAAGATAGACAAACCATACATATTTGGAAATGGTTTACTAATATCTATCAGAAAATGTATAATTTTACTGGGTTTATTTCAATTTTCAAAATCAGTGGTTATTGCTACTGTTTCGTTTGAGCAGTTCACAGGTAGCGCAACCTGTCTCGTAGTGTTCATTTTCAATGGCTATTAAACGCTCTAAATCAAAATGACATCGTGTACTGTTGGATGTCTTCAATCGAACAAGGTTCGGAAATGGTATTTCCACATGCTTACAATAGGTAAGTGAAAGATATATGTGTATTTTGGCTATGTGATTAATTTTCGCGACTCGCAAGTTTGACCCGGAAGTAAACTGTACGATAGCAACTGAATTGTTTACATGAAATGGTGGTAGATTTAAATTTGACTGTAAAATATCATGTCTCAATTTATTAACACCAACACTATTCCATGTGAAATTTCACAAGATCCGGACACTTCGTTTTTAAATTTAAATGATTTATCGAATGTAAATGAACTTTATTTTGAAACTTCTCACCCCGCTACTCAAGATTTGTTTGATGTGGTTTAATTATGAAAGTGACATTGAGTCAAACCATGATGAGTCTGATATTGATATTGATGTAGAAGCTGTTAAAAAAAATCAGATACTGCTTTTATTGAAAAGTCTGAACTTGATGTGGCAGAAGCTGATAAACAAAACAAATTTAAGGTTGACTTTTTAGAAATGTTTAAGCACAAATTTAATTAATAATTATTAATATAATAAAAAGTGTTATGTAGATAAATAACCAATAATTTGATATTCTACAGGTTGGAAAGTTATTTTTCAAGACCCCGAGGAAGTGTGAGGTGTATGGAATTAGCTGTGAAGGATCTGGTATTTGAATTAATTTAATATCATTGCTATCCACAAACTGAATCAGTCTAAATGTAATCAACTACCAATTGATTATTTACTTTTTATTGTAATGTGTGTGTGTGCGTGTTTTTGTGAGTGTGTGGTCTGGAGGATGTCATTCTCGTCTAATATCAATCTTTTATGATAAGACAATAACCATGCATTATCTAATTGTTTCAAACCACCTATTAATTAATTTTAAAAAAAAGAACTATTTAGGTATCTCTAGTAAGTTATTATGGTTTATTAATTAGTCTACTGTTTCACAGGAAAGCAGGTGTTTTACCTCGCAGACGAAGGCCAGTCACATGGTAAAGGTGCAAATGCTGTGGTCAACCAGGTTCACCACTACCTCAACACATACGGTCTTGGCGAACAGCGTGCTCACTTTCAGTGTGACAACTGTTGCGGCCAAAATAAAAACAACATAGTCATCTGGTACCTTCTGTGGAGAGTTCTTGTAGGTAATAACAAGCCCTTAGTTATTGTGTTTTTGATAGCTTTTTTAATGTTGAGAAATTAATTTAGCTAAACCTGTTGTTAAAAATATTTGTTTGCAGTCATGCAATTTCAAAATGGTAAAGCGTGTTGATATGTAGTGAAAATGTTAAAAGAAATTACTTTGGTATCAATCCCAAAAGGAAAAATCTCTTAAAATAATATATTGAAATGAGTCAAACCATTTTTAAGTCAGTCAATTACTAAAAAATACATATTCTAAATTGTAGACCGACCTTTTTTAAAAATTATTAAAACATAAATCAATTAAAAATAGTGTGTAGGTACTTTATGTCTTGTAACAGGAAAATAAATATTTATTTTAGTAGTTTCAGCTGTTTTATTGGTTTGAAATTCTTGATATGGAAAACAAAATCCCATGCAAAATTATCCTTTAAACTTTGTAGTTTTCTATTACAACAACAACAACCAAATAATAATTTGATAATAGGAAAACTATATTTTGCAATTGTTTCTTAATTAAATGGTAATCTTGATACAGAAACTCAATGCAGAAATGTTGTCTGATGTCGCTGCATCTGTGGGGTTATCGTCAAGGACGGGCCACAACATCCCCCAGCTTGTGGGGGACACTTCCAATCCTGTTGTTATCGTAGACAGGAAGGATTACCTTTCGACATTGTTTCACCACATAAAGAATGTCACCAAATTTCATCAATTTCCATGTGTCAGCGGATCATCCCGGTGTTGTGCAGGGAATTAAGTGACTCACCAGTAGTCAAAATCACTCTCAGGAAGGTCTCGAAAGTGAATGTTAATGTGAGCTGTGACAACCTGCCATAAAAAATGTTTGCCAAAGGGCTTGATCTGGACCATCAGTGGTATTTATTTGAAAACATTCATGAATTCTGTCGCACAGATGAACCAAAAACTTGACATGTCCGAAACGCGCTACTGGTGAGCAACAAAAAACAGACTGTGCCCCCCAAAAAAGAAGATGCATTAAGATCTGATCTTCTCTGATCATGCCACAACAATTACATACATCATGTATCAGTGTTTATTTTGGCCAAGGTATTGGGTGATATATTTTCCCCCAAACAATGCAAAAAATCATCTATTCCTAGGAAAGCTAAAACATGTATACGAGTGTTAAATGTGTCAGTTGATACAGGTTTTGAAATGTTCATTACAAACGTTTGTTGTTCCTATTGCACAAGCTTGTTTTCAAGTTTTTAATATCTCATATTTACATAAAAAAATCATTTTTTCCATGTAACCATGCAATTGTTTGCACCTTATGGACACAGACTGCCTTTCCGAAAAACTGGAAAAAAATAGTGTGAAAATTGTATTTATTTATGTTTTACAGTGAAAATCCTATATTTTTGTTTGTTTGCTACATTGTTTCCATAGTAACAAAAACAAACAATTTTTATGTTTTAATTATTGTTTATTTTGTCTATTTTTCTATCAGAAATAATGATGAATAATGATTATTTCATTTACTGAAACATTTAGTATCCAAGTGTTCTTTCAACCAACACTTTTCAATGCTGTTTTTTTTCCATTCTGTTGTGTTTGAGGTTACATTATACTTAAATACACATGTAACTGAATAAAAAAAAGAAATTGTTTATGGAACACACAAATTATTGATTGTTATTGTTTAACTAGTTTTAAAACAGTGAAATTAATATTGTGTCTGCCTTTAAACAAACACTTGATTGAAAATACAATTCATAGATTTATAAAAGGCGTGATTGTGTGCTCTAGTGATTATTTACATGTAGATCGGTTACCATAGCAACACAAATGGTACATTTTAAATGTCCATAATGCTGTTGTCAGTTTATTGCACTATAATTATGTATTTGACTAAAAGAAAGATTATTGTTATAATAAAACAATGTGCTTGTTGTTTGAATGTTTTCGTTGTTTTTTTTGTATTAAATGAAAACTTTTAGTGACGGTAAAATGTAGGGTTGGTCACTTTGGAAGGTCATAAAATTAGTTTTGAATGTGATAAATAAAAAATCTATATCATTTTTGTGAACTACAATGTTTAGAGAATCCAAAATTGCAAAAAAGTCAAAATGTGATTTTTTGAACACAAGACTGATTTTCCCAGCTTTGGTCACATATAATGAAAATAAATAAAAATGTGATTAATACGATGAACATTTCCTAAAATACAGTGCATTCTCAGAGGTATCTTCTTTCTATATACATGTATTGGTAATTTGGATTATATCATCGTTTTTGATAACATAGTAAAATTAATGGTTAAATGGTTATCATTTAAGACTCATCACCGCTTAAACATATTCTTATAGTTATAATTTTTCAAAAACAGGTTTCCGATGAACAGAGAAGACATTGTCAAAGAGAAGAGGGCCTTTTACGACAAATGTAGATTTCCAAATCTTGTTGGAGCAGTGGATGGGACCTTAATCCCAATCACTACTCCAACTGTAGATGAGGAAGTCTACATTTGTCGTAAAGGTTATCACGCCATCAACTGCCAGGCCATAGTTAACACCAGTTTGAAGTATGTATACACTCTTAAATTAATGTAGTAACTATGTTTTTAATTATGAGATCATATTTTGTTGTGAAATGCATTACAATGGTAAAGTACAAATATCTTAAAACACTTCTCCTATTTCCTTTTTAGTTTGACATATTACAAAACATTTCAGTGGTACAACCATAATATACAAATATGAGTTAATATCAGACCTGAACTCAGGGGTAATTTGTCAAAATTGCTTTCCACTGATTGTTAGTTATTATTCTGCTAATTGCTTGTTCTAAACGTATCCTTTAAAGTTGGTCATTAATTGAGAAATAATGCATTTCAGGTTAATTGATGTTGTTGCGAGATGGCCGGGGTCTACCCATGATGGAGCGGTCTTTGACAATTCAAGAATTAAGGTAAAATAAATAATTCTTTATGTATCAGAATCTAGTTACCATAATTATAAGTGCACAATGGGATAACACTATTGCCTGTTGCATATTGTTAATAATTGAAAAGTATGAAAATACCAAAAATTGTACAAAAGTTGTGATCTATGATACTCTTACTCATGTCTGAGTATCATTCGCTCACCACTACTCAATGTGAGCAAGAAGTCAAAGGCTTACAGAGGAAAACTGGCCAAATTAATCTGACCGCTGTGATATGACATTTTTGTTAAAAACGACGTAAAATCCAAACAACCAAACCAAAAATGCATTACTAGTACAACTATAATTAACTGATACTGTTTTTAAATTGCAGTACTGAAAACAATATGTATATTTATTTTTATCATCTTCATTTTAGATTATAAACACAATTGTATATGACTTGAAAATGAACACAGTAAAAAATGACATAAATATAATGTTACTGATACAAAGGTGATATAATGTTATTTATCATATGCTTTACCATTTAATACCATATTTTTTTATATTACACATGTGTAATACAACATTTTAAGCGTTTTTATTGGTTTAGTTTTCGTTTATTGACCAATCGCATTTTGTTATTTTGCTGAAATGACGTTGCAACGTCAAATGACGTCACGAAATGAAAACAACATTCCGGATTTATCATTATGTTTGCGTAAATATTTATTTAATTTGCTCATTAAAACGCATGTGATAAAAAAGATCTGACACTCGTCATATCATACCATATTTAATTAAACTCGTCCAGGAAATTCGTTAGTAAGCTTGTCAAAGGCTCTCTTACTAACAAAATTCCTGAACTGGTTTTATAAAATATGGTATGATATGACAACTCGTGCCAAATCCTATATTTATAAGTTGTGATTTGATTTTTACATGTTTCACTCTAGGGACATCTTGATGCTACTGCAAATCTCATTCTTCTGGGCGACAGTGGCTACGCCCTGAGTCCTTCCCTACTCACCCCCATAAGGAATCCCCGTACCCAACAGGAAGAGCGGTACAACCGCATACACAAGAGGGGTCGGGAAGTTGTGGAACGGGGATTTGGAATATTAAAGTCAAGATTCAGGTATAACTAGAGCTGTGTTTGTGAAACACAATGCCCCCTACTGCTCCGCTTTGAAGCTATATATTTGACCATTGACCTTGAAGGATGACCTTGACCTTTCACCACTCAAAATGTGCAGCTCCATGATATACACATGCGTGACAAATATCAAGTTGCTATCTTCAATATTGCAAAAGATATGACCAAGGTTAATGTTTTGGGACAGAATGACAGACAGACAGACAGGCCAAAAACAATATACACCCGATCATTCCATCCGGGGGCAAAAAATGATTTCTTCTTCCTATCATAGATATTCTTATTTTACATATCAGACTAATATATTGTGAAATCAAATATCCCAATTAATACCCTTTGTACTTTAAATAAAAATGTTATGCACGGAACATAATTGTTAAAGCATTAATTGCTATATTTATAACTTTATTATATATTTAAATTAAAAATGATTGTGCATTTTCTTCATTACCTGGGAATCTCCAATTTTTGTCCTGCAAACATGTATTATGAGTGTATCACAGACATGTTTTCATGTCTACCATGTTAAAATAACAATACAACAATTGAAATGTAATACAAATATTCGGACAATAATAACAGTTGATCTACTGGAATATATAATATCAATTTGATGCTAATCTCAGAACTGACCAGTTCAATGGAGAATAGAAAGTTTAAGGAGAATTCATTATGTGTTTCCTTACTTATAGATGTCTACATCAATCAGGGGGTGTTCTGCCCTATAAGCCACTTCAGTGTGCAGCCTTGTTTGTTGCGTGCTGCCGCCTGCATAATCTTCTGATGGAAAATGGGGATGAACAAGAAGTCGATGCTGATGTACGGGAGGATGATGACAATGATGAAGACCGTGTTGAAGTTGAACACAATCAAGGTGGTGCTGCTGTTCGGGAGTTTTATGTTAATCTAAATTAACATTCTTTTTTATTTTAAAGGTGATATGAGGTTACAGGGCCAGGGACATAGACAAAACAAGTCTATAAAATGTGTGTTTATAATATTTACATCTGATAAAGACAAAACAAGTCTATAAAATATGTGTTCACTTACATCTTATAAAGACAAAACAAGTCTATAAAATGTGTGTTCATTTACATCAGATAAAGACAAAACAAGTCTATAAAATGTGTGTTCATTTACATCTGAAAAAGACAAATTAAGTCTATAAAATGTGTGCTGAATGAGACATAGCTGATTAAATATGTTTTGGGGCTTGGGGACATAGCTGATATTATAGCTTTCGGGCCATGTGATTTAGCTGATTATATAGGTTCTTGGACCGGGGAACATTGCTGATATCATAGGTTTTGGGGTTATGGAACATAGCTGATATTATAGGTTTGGGGGCTGTCGTGCATTTTTCGTCAGCAATTACCTTGTTAACCGTCTAGAAGCCACATTTATTTGCAATAACCATAAATCTTGGTCAGAAGATTTGAATGAGTGAAATCTCGGTCAAGTTTGAAACTGGGTAACCTTGGGTCAAACACTAGGTCACCAGATCAGATTGAAGAAAAAGCTTTTTAACGCTCTAGAAGCCACGTTTATAGCACAATTAGCATACATCTTGGTCAGAACATTTTATCGACTGAAATCACAAAAGAGTTTGAAACTGGGTCACCTCTGGTCAAAAAGTAGATCATCAGGTCAAATTGAAAACTTTTTGAAATACTCTTTTGCATCATTGCACAAACATCATAGTACATGGTATTACATGCTTGGTGCAACTCATGTGAATAATTTATGGCTATTTGGCCCTTTTGTTAAACTGTAAATTAAAATGTTTCTTTTTATGTCCCCTAGCACTATAGTGGGGGACATATTGTTTTGCCATGTTTGTTGGTTTGTTTGTGTGTTAGCGTCAAACTTTCAACATTTGCCATAACTTTTGCAATATAAAAGATAGCAACATGATATTTGGCATGCATGTGTACCTCATGGAGCTGCTTATTCTGAGTGGTGAAAGGTCAAGGTCATCCTTCAAGGTTAAAGGTCAAATATATAGCTTCAAAGTGGCGTCGTTAGGGAAATAGTGTTTATGACAAAAACATTTTTTGTTTTAGTCTGACTTTTTAGCTTAACTATTATACATGAAATATATATGCATGTAGTGGAGCTATAGCCTATCCTACTCACCCAGGTGTGTACATCTGCGTGAGCGTTGGATTGTTAGAGTTTGCGTACCACCTCAAATATTTTCTATGTCCCTTGACATATTGCTTTCATATTTTGCATACTTCTTTACCAACATGACCGCAACCTGTAAACATAAGCAGACAACTGTAATAAGCATTTTGTAAGAATTATGGCCCCTTTTCTACTTAGAATATGCATATTATTGATAAATCTATGTTAAAGTTTGCGTACCTTCTCAAATATTTTCTATCTACCTTGACATTTTGCTTTTATATTTTGCATACTTCTTTGCCAAAATAACTCGAATCTATAAACATGAGCAGACAACTATACCAAACATTTTGTAAGCATTATGTTCCCTTTTCATACTTAGAAAATTGAAAATTTGGTTAAGTTTTGTGTTTAGGTTCTTTTTATTCCTAAAGTATCAAAGCTATTGCTTTCATACTTGCAACACTTACAATACTAACTATCATAAGGGGACTGTGCAGGCAAAGTTATATAACTCTGACTGTCATTTTGACAAAATAATGGCCCCTTATATACTTAGATAATTTAACTTTTGGTTACGTTTTGTGTTTTGGTCCATTTAACTCCTAAAGTATCATAGCTATTGCTTTCAGACTCGCTAACTATCATAAGGGGACTGAACCGGGCAAGTTGCATACCTCTGGTTGGAATTTTAACGGAATGTTTGCCCTTTTTTGTATAAGTATCTTTAAATATTTTGTTATATTGCCTTATGGACATCACTGCATTAGTGTAAGGCGGTAGCTTTGATGTAGATTTCTGCTTCTATTGGTATCAATTGATAGTTATTTGTTATTGTTATACTATTATTGTAAATGTTTTCAGTGTTCAATTTTAAATTCTTAAAATATTGCTTTGAATCATATAGAATGTTTCTTCAAAGTTTTTTGTCTTGATTGTACCTGTATTTAATGTCAATAATAAGAATTTTTATAATAGTCTTTTGTCAATTACTCTTGTTATTTTAAACCATGGGGCATTTTTCATTGATGTGCACTTTAATTATTAAGTCCACCCGTGGGTTCGTTTCACATTCTTGTAAGCACCACCTAACTTTTACAAATAAGATTATCATTAAGATCTGCTGTGCATATTGTACAGGATTTACAATCAGACTATTTTTGAGTTATTTATTGACATTTGTTGAATTTTACAAGTAAACATTGTTGAATTTTGACAGCATTAAATTTTGCTGTACTTTAGAAGGAAAATATGAACTACCATTTTATTTAGATAAATGATAAAAAGAAAACCAATCATAAATTAAGCATGGATTTCTTTTTTTGGTTCACAACATGTTTATACGCATTCTACATAATGCACTCATGTTGTTGAATGTTATGTCTGAGACGTATTCTTGTTGGTACTGGTTTTGGAGGTAGTATAGTAGCAGCCAATAAATAGATTATTAAGTTTATTATTTGTTGTTTTATTTGATTTTTATATGCCAGTTTGGAAAAAAGGAACATATTATGTTAAACAGTATTTATCTGATCTTAACCAATCTTTGTCAGAAGTTGAATTTGGATGATATATAGGCCAATTTCGAAGATGGGCCATGTAGTGTCAGATACTAGGTAATATGGTCACTTAATGCATTTTCAGCATTCGGCATGGTGTTCGGCTCTAATTTGAACAATATTCATCCGATCTTCACCAATCTTATTTAGGATTTGCATCTCGTTTATATAGGTCAAATTCGAATGTAGGTTATATATGCTTAAAAAGTATGTCAAAGTATTACTTGGTGTATTGTTAACATTCAACATGTTGTCCAGGCTCTTATGCAATCAGTATTGATTTGATTTTCGTCAATCTCGGTCAGTGTTGCATGATATCGTGTTTGCTAATTTTGCCAAAAAATCCCACACAAAAACGTCATTCATTTCTCAATGTATGGTTTCTTACTTGCATCTTCGTGGTCAGTCGGTTACTAAAATATTGATATCAATAATCAAAGAAAGTTGTTTTCAATCATGATACAATAAATAAAAGGGACAAATGACTCAACAAATTTAATAAAACAATGATAAAATATTCAAAACGCAGCATCATACAATCACTGTATATTAAAATTATTATAGGCAGATTTGTGTCTGTGATACTATTTGCTATGATGCAATAAGTTTGTATTTGTAGATTGATAACCTAGTAATCGCCAGAAGGCCGTCAAAAGGAACGCTTGGTAGACTATGTAAAAAAAGCGGAAGTCCTATTTGAAAACGTCATAACAGTCATTATTAATTGATGCATTTATTTTAAAGTTCCCATTCAGAACTAGAAATGGCGCGGCAGAGGCCGACGCGTATCCCCACGCCGAATGTTTGACCTAGGTGTGCCCCAGGGTTGGTAATGGGGCCATGCATAGCTGAGATTGACCGTATTGTCATAAGAGAAGTTCATCATCAATTAGAAGTGAATTGGTGTAGAAATGAAGAAGTTATAGTAAAAGGCAATTTTTGGTGGGTGTGACATATGTGGGCAGGGCGCCCCAGGGTTGGTAATTGTGCCATGCATAGTTGAGATTGACCGTATTGTCATAAGAGAAGTTCAGTATCAATTTGAAGTGAATCGGTGTAGAAATGAAGAAATTATAGTAAAAGGCCATTTTGGGCGGGTGTGGTCTATGTGGGCGGGGCCCCAGGGTTGGTAATGGGGCCATGCATAGCTGAGATTGACCGTATTGTCATAAGAGAGGTTCAGTATCAATTTGAAGTGAATCGGTGTAGAAATGAAGAAATTATAGTAAAAGGCAATTTTGGGTGGGTGTGGTCTATGTGGGCGGGGCGCCCCAGGGTTGGTAATGGGGCCATGCATAGTTGAGATTGACTGTATTGTCATAAGAGAAGTTCAATATCAATTTGAAGTGAATCGGTGTAGAAATGAAGAAATTATAGTAAAGGCAATTTTGGGTGGGTGTGGTCTATGTGGGCGGGGCCCCAGGGTTGGTTATGGGGCCATGCATAGTTGAGATTGACCCTAATGTCATAAGAGAAGTTCAGTATCAATTTGAAGTGAATCCGTGTAGAAATGAAAAAGTTAAAGTAAATGGAATTTTTTGGTGGGTGTGGCCTATGTGGGCGGGCGCCCCAGGGTTGGGATTGGGGCCATGCATAGTTGAGATTGACCCTAATGTCATAACAAAAGTTCAGTATCAATTTGAAGTGAATCCGTGTAGAAATGAAAAAATTATAGTAAATGGAAATTTTTGGTGGGTGTGGCCTATGTGGGCGGGGCGCCCCAGGGTTGGGAATGGGGCCATGCATGGTTGAGATTGACCGTATTGTCATAAGAGAGGTCCAGTATCAATTTGAAGTGAATCGGTGTAGAAATAAAGAAGTAAATGTAAAATAACCTAAAAAAATGAGTGATAATTTCTGACGCGGCCCCACCCCAACCGCTATAACTTTTGACCCAGGGGTCAGATCAAAATTCCAAATAGTGCAGGGTCGCACATATGCTCATAGCTACCATGTGTGTAAGTTTCAAGGTTCTAGTGCTTTTAGTGTAGGAGGAGATAGTGGCCAGGACGGACAGACAGACAGACGGACGGACGGACGGACGGCGGAGATAACCACAATATCCCCACCTTTTTTTCAAAAAGCGTGGGGATAATAACCAAAGGTTTCATTCATAAAAACTATTGACCATTAAAATATGTTCCGCTCTATGGAAACAAATACACGTGATGTATACCTTGTTAAGTTGTCAACCATGCTTTTATCGGGTGGAATTTTTTTATAAACGCTTCGCTGAAATCAAATAAAGTTAAATTTGATTGTTGACAGCTGCGAATGCGACATCTGTACATTAGTGAGCAGTGTTCTCGAAAAACAGGGCTTAATGCATGTGCGTGTAGTATCGCAGGGACGACCCTTTCCGTATAGACTAGCTTTTGGTTTTGGAAATACTTTTTAAAAACGAAAAATTCCATACAAGCAAAAAGAATAGACCGTGGTTAGTCTGTACGAAATTATATTACCAGTTCCATTCAAAGGAAACGGTTCCTTGTTTGTAACATCAAATACTTAAAATTGCGAACACATAATACATTGCGAAAACAGAGTAGTTAATAGTACATGGAAGAACGATGGAATGTATAGAAAAATATTAATCGTCATGCAAAAATATGTTTTCTTACTATTAGTGGAGAAGCAAAAATAACGCTTATATTAGCTATAACTGTCGTTTCAACTTTGAAGACTCTCTTTTTTAACTTGCTTACTTCGTTTTCAAATGTCGACATTTATGAATTTTTATAAAATATAATACTCGACTCGACAAATGCTTTTTGTGCGGCACTTCAATTTATTTAAGAATAATTCGTATAGAAACACTGTTTTTATGATAAAGAAGATAATTTAAGTGCACTTGTTGAACAGATCTACACTAAACATATAGGATCTTCCAACTTCGTAACTAGCGACCGCAACTGGTATTGTTCGCAGTTTGCAGTATTCGTTCAACCCGGATGTTTTCAAGTACCCGACTGCCATAGAAGCCCTAGAAGGAGGGTTAATTTCAACATATTCTCAACAGGAAGGGTTGGAGAGTACTTTCAACTTGTATTGGTCCAATACGTCATAAAGTACATTTGAGGATCGCTCTGTGAAAGCGGCGTTTAATGCACGTCCGTAAAGTTTCGTCCTTGATTTGCATGTGAGTCTGCACATCTGTGACGAAAGTCTCAAATTTATAGAATTAAAATGAAGTATCTTCTTAGCGAAAATCCAGTTAAGACGAAAATTCATTTCCCTGATTAGCCTGTGCGGACCGTCCAGGCTAATCTGGGACGACTCTTAACGCACACGCATATAGCCCCATGTTCACTGAGCGCGGGCGGCGGCTCAAATGTATGAGTAAATTCCATGTTGCATTTGTGTGAATATCTTCTATCGCAGCTTTATATTTTTCACAACTCATATTTTAACAAATTTTTTAGAATATGATCTCGTACCGGACATTCAACTTTAAGGTTCGTATTAGGGGGTTACAAGAACAATAAACATGCTGTAACTTAGGGAGATCAACAAAAATGATTGTGTTGATTCTTATCAAATACCTGCGAGCGCTTTCGTTGTGTTTCGTGAAGGAAGAATTATTCTTATTTGTGATACGTAAAGGCAAAGTTGTTGTACTTTGTGACATTTACAGAAAAACTTGTTCTACTTTGTGCACGGTTTAAATGTATTATAGTTTTTCAAGTGCTAGATTAAGACAATGTTGCTCTACGTTGGGCTGTATTGTTACTTTGTGCTACATAAATGCACGTTTTCTTCGTAACGGCATCCTTTTAGCCTCGTTCTGGGAAAACATGGCTTAATGCATGTGCGTAAAGTGTCGTCCCATATTAGCCTGTGCAGTTTGCACGAAAATGTTCAGTTTTCATGGGATTTTTCGTTTAAGTGAAGTATTTTCAAAACGATAAAACAGTTGAGGCGAATTGTTTCGTCACTGATTAGACTGTGCGGACTGCACAGTCTAATCTGGGACAACACTTTGCCCGCATGCATTAAGTCCAGTTTATCCAGAGCGCCTCGCAGCTTGGTGGCAATACTGCTCTACGTTCGTCGACTCAACATTATAATATATAACGTTCGAGCCACGTTGTGCAACGTAGTTATATACACAAATATATGTACAAAAATAGTCAAACATGATACACCTTCATTGCTGAGGTTATCAGCAGCCAATTGTATAAACATTTTAACCGCAAGGTAACCACGTTATCGCGGTAACCAGACAGCTTACCATGGTTAAACCATTTGTATAAACAATTTACAAAAAAATTACCACGCACTTACCGCGGTAACTTTTTACCCACCTATGCTAGCTGGGTAACTGCATTTTAACCACAACAAACATGGCGGACGTTCATATGGTCAGACATCGTAGACCTCGACTTTTTCGACGAGTCGACAGACAGGAGACGGACTTAATGGACGACGAAGTGCGCCGAAGGTATAGGTTTTCGACGGACAACATTGACCGACTTGTGGGACTGTTGGAGCCAAGTGTTGTGCCGGTGCCCGGCCTACAAAACGCGCACATACCTCGTGACTGGGAACCAGCGACAAATCGATATAGTGCATGCTGGGCAGCACGAGATAGGACGGTCTCTTGTGCACGGGACGTTGAGGTGAGTAGATGTGTTTATTTGCCTATGTCCCTATGTGAGTATTGTGTGTGAAATAGTGAGCCTGCGTATAGTTTATATTGTATTATATGGTATTGTATTGTATATGTGTGTCGGTAACTGTGAGCCTGTAATTGTGAACCTGTGCGTGTAACCCTGAGTACGTAAGTAGTTCCAGGGGGTTTAGCCTGTGTATGTAAGCCAGTGTCTAGCTGTGAGCCTGTGCGTATTGTATTATATTGTATTTTATGTGCGTTCAACACGTATTTACCTGGAAGGCCATTCCCAGAAGATATAAGTGAGTCTGTGACTGTGTATGTAAGCCGGTGACTGTGTGTTTAAGTACGTGTTTGCCTGGAAGTGTATTCCCAGAAGTACATGTATAGTGCCATTTCGTGACGTGGACGAGCCGACAAGTGTACCCGACGAGCCGACGAATGCACCCGAAGAGCCGACGAGTGTACCCGACGAGCCGACGCGTGAAGCCGACAAGTTCCCTCGAAGACGACGAGGACGATTGGTGCCGTCCAGACGTGGATTCCAGTCGATGCCCATGTGAGTAGTCTAGTATATTATCTTTGCTAGCGGTTGTGATAATTGCATTAAAACCCACGAATAGCTAACCGGGTGAAAACACTACAATGGTAGTACGGGTGGGGTTTGTGTAATTGTGTTTTAACGGTTAGGCTAGTTCTATATATAACTTTGTTGCAAATACATCGGCATCGTGAAATTTAGTTTGGACCGTCGCATCAAATTTAATTTAAAGTTCTGTGTTCGTTTTAAAACGTTATTTCTATAATTTAACAGTTGCACGCATTTTTCGTCTATTTTTAGTCGTGTGTAAAAACAGACGGCATCATAGTTTTTTTCATTGTTCACATTCGCCGGCCGTGTTATCAGTTGGCGAAATATTTGTTAAAAAACGTGATTGTCCAATGCTGTTTGTAACAGGTTCATTGCTTGTGTAATCAACGGACGGCCACGTGTTTTTTATTTGCAATGTTTCCGTTATTAGTTGGCGCGTATTCTGTGCGCAGCAGTTCATGAAAAAACGTGTTTGGTTGACTGCTGTATATAGCAGTGTAAATTGCTGATGTATCGGTAACTGAAGTCCGAGGAAATAGAAGTTTACGGGGCACGAATTTTGTCCTTGGCAATTCTATTTATAGCAGTGTTATTGCGAATGTAAACTGGGTCCCGGGAAATTGGTGCTTAACAAGTTAAAGCGGCGTGCTTTTTATTTGCAGTTTTTATTGATTATTTATAGAAAAAACAGCGATAGCGATTTTATTAATTGGTAATTATTGGGCAATTTAGTTTTAATTGTGTAGGCTAATTGCCATTTTTATGTAGGTATTAATTTTGATTAAGTTAATAGTAATTTAAATGAGTAAACTCCGCGAGGCCCAGAAAAAGGTAAAGGCCGAGCTGGCCGCCCAGATATCCGACTTAGAGGCGGATATCACGGCTTGCTGGGAAGAGCTTCAGGTTAGAATGAGGGAACCATTGCCCCTTTTTACAAAACCCCAGGTACCGATAAACCAGCCTATCATATACAATCAGCCTGCTACGTTGGCGTCTATTAACCAACATAGCATGTACAATCAGCCTGCTAACCTGGCGCCCGTTAACCAACTTAGCATACCAAATCAGTCTGCTATGTTGGTACCCATCAACCAACTGGTAATACCTAATCAGCCGGCTACGCAGACGCTCATCAACCCGCCTGTAATATCGAGCCTTCCTGTTGCACTCCTGCATGCAACTACACAAAACCCTGCTACTCCGAGTAATCGGGATGTGATTACCCGGATACCTAAAAACTTGCAGTTTGACGGTCGTAGCAATTGGCCAGTATTCCGGGGCAAGTGTGAGCGCTATGCCAAATTGCACAAATGGTCAGATGATGAGCGCGCCGATGGGTTGGTTTGGTGTTTGGTGGGAAAAGCTGCGGATTTCTATGCAGTAATAACTGAAGGAAGGGAAACTGTCCCTTATAAGGAGTTACTGCATCGTCTGGAAGAGCGTTTCGACGCAAAAGAGCTCCCTGCTACTGCGCAAGGGCGTTTCCAGGCGATTTCTCAGGCGGTAGGAGAATCATTGGATGAGTGGTCAGATCGCGTACTCACGCTAGCCACTAAGGCATTCCGAGATCTGCCCCAAACATACGCCACCGAGCAGGCAGTGGCAAAGTTTTGCTATGGGCTACATGACAGAGAAGCAGGCCTGCAGGTGAGCATGCAGCAACCAAAGTCGATAGGAGAGGCAATTGAAAAAATTAGAATGTTCCATCACATTCAATTTGCATGTGCCCCTACCCAAATGGATGAGCAGGAGGACTTGAGATGGGTTCACGCGGTTGGCGAGGAACCAATTCCAGAGGTGGTGAGTGGGTCGGCGCTCGACAAGTTGAGCCAGGTGGTTGGTCAATTGCAGGGTGCCGTGGAACTGTTGTCCTGCCCTTGTGGGACCCCGGATGCTGTTCGCCGCGTCGAACGACCGGTTCCGTTGTTCCGTCCCGACGTTCACGAGGGATGCTATGGCGAGTGTGCGGCCGAGGATCCCTATCAAGAAGGCACCTGGAGCCGCGGCGGTCCACGTGGGCATCGGAACCAACATGCCTACGAAAGGGGATCCGGCTCAAATGCTTACCATGGGAGCGCCGGGAACTGGCGAAACAACGGGTATCGTAGTGGATACCAACATTCAAATTTCCGCCCTGAGGGATCCAAGCGAGGAAGATATGGGTCTAATTGGGGCGAATATCCTGGTATGGCGCGGCGGGGCATATCTTGCTTTAAGTGTGGTGGACTGGGACATTTCCAGCGGAATTGTCTTGAAAATACCATGTCCTTGGCCAACCATGAGGAGAAAGCGCCCGTAGTGGTAGCGGATGAGCAGTCGGGTCAACCGGAAGTGGTTCATGAAAACCAGCCAGGTTCGGTGTTCCAGTTCTGCATGAAGGTGCAGGTGGGAGATATCGTGGTTGACGTAGTGGTTGATTCGGCAGCAGAGGTCAGTATTATCTCTGATCGGATGTATGAGGCCATGAAGCAGCCACCTCCCAAGCTGGGTGATGTCAAGTTGTTGATGACAGGAAGGGACTACTCCATGCCGAGTTTTGTCGTAGGCCCAGTTGAGTTAAAGATTGGCAACTGCTGGTATCGGGAGCATTTGCATGTAGCTCCGACAGATGTCGATATGCTTCTTGGGTTCGACATTTTGGTAAATCAAGGCAGAGCCATCATTAATATGGCAGAGGCCACCATTATTTTTGATGGACAGGTTTTGAACCTTGAGAGGGGAGTCCCACAGCATGCCAAGGACGTGCACGATGCAGTTCCCTTGGTGCAGCCAACTGTGCCAGATGTCGTCCGTGATCCAGGGATGGTCATTGGCAATATCACTGAAGGAGACCATGGGGATCCTGTGTGCGTGGATGCATTTCGCGTACAACGGGTGTACGGGGAGTCTGCGGAAGCAGCCAGCCGAGAGGCGGCAGAAGTTGCCCAGGGAGGGGAAATTGGCCAGGCAGCGCGAGAGATGGCCAGGTCGGCCACTGGAGATGGGGCCAAACCGGCCGCCGGACATGTGGATCCGGCTGATGTCGCTGCGGCGGACCGCCGGAAGTGTGCGACCGGATACGGAATCGCCGCGGGTGACAACCGAGGGGTCGGCGCATCCGGATACCGAGTTGCCCCGGACAAAAGAAGGGAGGATGAATTTCGAAGGCCTGTTAGGCGTGGCTTAAGAGGGTGGCGACCCTCTAGTTCTCGCCGCTGGGAGCGGTCCCAGCGTTGGAAATTAGGTTGGCGACCACCAGAGCGTCTAACTTCCAAAATCTGTTCCGCCTAACATTGTAAATGGCGAGGTTAATTGTTAGTAAAACTAGGAAAACAATTAAAAATACAATATTCCCCCAATTTAAACAATTACAGTAACGTTGCAGTCACATAATACTAAACAGCGGTATGGTCACCTATTTTTGTGATCCTCTTTACTACTCTGATGTTTAGTTACTGGAAACTCTATCCTATTCGCGGTGTTGTTAATGTATTATTTGCTTGTGTTAAGACATATTCAATGTTTTTTGGAAATATTGCATTTTTACAATTTAAAGTCAACACTATGATTGGTGGTAGTAGTATTTGTTATAAAAGTAGATTTGAAATAGGATTGTTGTATCAAAATGTTTTTTATAGTAAGGGTATACTCTAGTAGTAACACTAAAAGCAGCAGCAGCAGAAGTAGCAGTATCAGTAGTAGTAGTAGTAGTAGTAGTAGTAGTAATAGTAGTAGTAGTAGTAGTAGTAGTAGTAGTATTAGCAGTAGCAGTAACAGTAGTAGTAGTAGTAGTAGTAGTAGTAGTAGTAGTAGTTGTAGTAGAAGTAGTAGTAGTAGTAAAAGTTGTTGCTGTAGTAGTAGTTACTTTAGTTGTAGTTATAGTAAAAGCATAGTTCATATGAAACTAAGTTCTAGAGTAATTTTGAAAATTTTAATGGATGAATGAAGACAAAGTTCATTAAATAAATTCATTTATAAATGATTGATGATTGTTTCCTGGGAGATATATTTTATATCATAATAGTATGCCCAAATACTTAATAAGAACTCCACATATACTACCTCCATACAATAAATGAATATTACCTAAAGTACGCGGAGTATAAAAGTAATAGTTCTCTTAAACATTTTGATTAATTTGATTAGATTGTTTTGAATATATATATATATGTCCTATTGTCTCAATTTAAGCCCAGTCTTTTATTGCAATATTGTTGGAACTATAAACTTGAAATTAATCTGAGCAGTGCTCTGCGAAATGAGGGTTTAATGAATAGGCATAAAGTGTCGTCCCAAATTATCTTGTGCCGTCCGCGCTTTACTTCCTGTAATGTTTGTATTACCGCGCTAAGAAGTGCTTTGCACAGTCACGGATGTGTTTCATTATTTCCCGTGAAGTCTGGTTTCCCTTATGGTCGGATGTGACATTGTCGGACGACCACTGTCACACTCCATACTGTTTGTGGCCGGAAGTGGTATTTCCCGGAATTGTTCTTTTAAACAATATTTGCAGGTCTTTTGAATTTTTATGTGACCATGCTTGACGGCAACTGTCATGATGCATCAATTTCATTTTTTGTTAATGGTCGGAGGTGTTTCCAGGTGCATGTACACTTTATTTTGTTTTTATTTTTGTAAAGTACATTATTTCTCAGTGGGATCTCCACATTCTAATACATAAGGGAATGTACTTGTTGGACGAAAGCCAACAATAATGTTTTTTCTTGATTAAGTAATTGTCAGACGATAGCCGACAAGAATGTTCTTTTTTATTTTACTAATTTGATGGAATTTTAAATATGCAAGAAACATATTGGTCACTAACCGCTAGAATGCAGCGGTCTGTATGTACCCCGCTTGGCAAAGGCACTCCTGTGCCTGCGGGAAGGGGGAAATCATAGTCCCATTTGAGTCTCTGTCTTTTCTGCCTTGGGTGCGACTGTACGATTACCATGATGGCGGCGGCCCAAGAGGAGAAAAGTGGGAGGAGTGTAGTGGGTACAATAGTTTTTGTTTTATTTTAGTTGTATTTCCCTCCAGATAATGTCAATAAAATGAATTTGTAACATTAAAAGCAATTAAAGGTATTATACTTGTACAAAAATAAGATTATTTTTATTCTTATACTTTTAACCTTTTGCCACTTAGATATGTATTTAACGCATTTGTAATCCCTTTGTTAAAATTCTTGTGATTGTATAA
Organism: Dreissena polymorpha; assembly: GCF_020536995.1. Lineage (NCBI taxonomy): Eukaryota > Metazoa > Mollusca > Bivalvia > Myida > Dreissenidae > Dreissena > Dreissena polymorpha. Next base: position 113,190,195 of record NC_068358.1, read on the forward strand.
TATAACCAAGATGATTTTTATTGTAGATAATGCATTTCCATGTGGGGGTGAGGACCTTCTCATGTGTGCTGCAAAGCGGATGTATTTGTCGCATTTATGTTATTTGTTAAAATTTGTGAAAATAGGTTGTAAGGTGGGTGCTCCTGTCCATTCATTGTGTAGACAAGAAAAGGACATGAGTTACAGGACCTTGTTTTGAAAAAGAAGGCGAATTTTTTGGCAGATTTGTTTTTACACAATTTTAGGCTTATATGCATCATCAAATTAAAAGCAGTCACAGTGACTATTGATTTAATTTAATTATGGTTTTATGGTTAAAGCGTATAGTTTCATAGTTGTGCAAATTAGCAATTCACTGAAACTGTTTTTGTTTATCATGTCTTTGCATTTTGTAAGCAAGCATATTTGCACCAAGGCATAACCAATTGTGGGTTATTGTTGGTTATTATTCTAAGATTATGAAAAGGGGGTTATTGACATTTAATGGAGATGAATTAATTTTAGTTGTTGTATATTGCAGACGTTGCGCAGAAAGAGAGGTCGGACGAAAGCTGGCCGGCATGCAGACCTGACTTTGAGGTGTTAGGTCAAGGTGCTTACGCGAGGGGCACTATTACTTCATCGGTAGCTCCGGTACGATTCCTTCGCTGTGTGGCGTCGTCCCAAAAGGAGAAAAGTGGGAGGAGTGTTGTGCCGGTGCCCGGCCTACAAAACGCGCACATACCTCGTGACTGGGAACCAGCGACAAATCGATATAGTGCATGCTGGGCAGCACGAGATAGGACGGTCTCTTGTGCATGGGACGTTGAGGTGAGTAGATGTGTTTATGTGCCTATGTCCCTATGTGAGTATTGTGTGTGAAATAGTGAGCCTGCGTATAGTTTATATTGTATTATATGGTATTGTATTGTATATGTGTGTCGGTAACTGTGAGCCTGTAATTGTGAACCTGTGCGTGTAACCCTGAGTACGTAAGTAGTTCCAGGGGGTTTAGCCTGTGTATGTAAGCCAGTGTCTAGCTGTGAGCCTGTGCGTATTGTATTATATTGTATTTTATGTGCGTTCAACACGTATTTACCTGGAAGGCCATTCCCAGAAGATATAAGTGAGTCTGTGACTGTGTATGTAAGCCGGTGACTGTGTGTTTAAGTACGTGTTTGCCTGGAAGTGTATTCCCAGAAGTACATGTATAGTGCCATTTCGTGACGTGGACGAGCCGACAAGTGTACCCGACGAGCCGACGAGTGCACCCGACGAGCCGACGAGTGTACCCGACGAGCCGACGCGTGAAGCCGACAAGTTCCCTCGAAGACGACGAGGACGATTGGTGCCGTCCAGACGTGGATTCCAGTCGATGCCCATGTGAGTAGTCTAGTATATTATCTTTGCTAGCGGTTGTGATAATTGCATTAAAACCCACGAATAGCTAACCGGGTGAAAACACTACACAACATTACGAAGACGGACGCGACGAAACCAGGCACTGACCATTCGACAACGGATCATGTTGACTTTGAGGTTTCTCGCTTCCGGGGCTTTTCTCCAGATAATAGGAGACACCTTCGGCGTGGACATTGCAACTGTGTCCCTAGTTGTGACCGACGTGACGAACAGCTTGTTTGCACTTAAGGATATGGTGATAAGGTTTCCCATGACTGACGCTGACAGACGACGAGTGATGACGGGTTTCTTTGAAATGAGAGGGTTTCCGGGCGATATAGGCTGTGTCGACGGCACACACGTCCGTATCATTTCTCCCGGTGGTCCAGATGAGCCTTCCTTTGTGAATCGAAAAGGGTTTCATTCCCTCAACGACCAGGCAACTTGTGACCACAAAGGTAAGTCCCTTCTACAGGTTTGGCCTCTTAAATGCCCATGTAATCCGGTACTGTAACATTTCAGTACTGTACGTATTTTCATCACTTTAGTCCGGTATATATCTTAAACATTAACTCTTAAGGAAAAACAGTTTGTTCAACTTTTTTAATTCGCAGTGATCAACGTGTAATTTCACTACTTTATCACTATTTCAAGCACACGCAATTATATTTCATTTGATTTGCAGATGAGAGCTGATATAAATACAGCAATAAAAAATGCATACCATATTATTAATGCGCACATCTATTTTGCCATATTCAAAATTCTTTTCAATCTTCAACTTCCATTCAGTGATCCACCCATGACAGAGACTACACGCTAACTGAATTCAGTTTACTCAGTACTGACGTATAGTCTGTAATGACATCACAGCAATCTTGACACATGTGTACTTTGGTACATGTCAGGCCATACATGTATTTGAGCTGCTGAATAAGAATCGCGTTTTCCTAATAGAGGCTCCTGTGGGGTATTTCAACACTGGTTTCTCCTGTAACACTTTTTGTCAATTTGTTTTTTTGAATCCCAATATCAGAATTCTGCCAAGTACCTAGGTGTCATTTGAGAAAGTGAATTATCTGAAATGTATTTGGTTAAAGCACTTAAAAACACACAATGTAATTCATTATATTGCAATGTCACCTTGATTATGCTAGTTCATCCTGGTATTGTGGACTAATCAAAGGGTTAAACACAAATTTCAAAATAAGAATAATAGACTCATTAATAATTATGACTGTAGGCACCCTGTAACTTTGTGCTCCAGACTTTGAACAGTTAGGATTGTTAAATATTAACCAGGGGTGGTATTCCAGAAGCATCTTAAGTAAATTTATTTTTATCCTCGAATTGGGAAATTTTCTTAAGTGTTTCATTTCATATTTCAATAGCTTGGTATCAAGATATATATTTAAATAGCATCATTATGACAATATCATTTTAGGAATACCAAAAAAACGTGTTTCCTTATTAAGTAAAAAATACAAAACATTGTAATTTTGAACTTTAAGTGAATTTTTTTAAGAATTGACTTAAGATGTTTCTGGAATACCACCCCAGAGTTATAAGCAAGTAAGACTGAATCATGTTCACAAGATTTATAATGAGAAATCTTCTTTATGTATGAATGAGCATTTAAAGAGAACTAAAGATCTACATAAGTATAGACAGGAGTCAAATTTCTGTGTGCCTCAAGTTAATGGTATTACTGCATGCACATTCTACTGCAATGGCATTTTGGACTGGGATGCTCTGCCATAAGATGGATCATGTTTCATAGCTTTCATGCTTGATTTTTAATGTCTCTTTAATGTTTATCAATGTACTGAATTTTTATTCACAGGGATGTTTACAAGTGTGAATGCATGTTGGCCTGGATGCTGCCATGACTCCCACATCTTCCGAATGTCCAAGCTTGGACAGCATATGGCCAATCACCATCAAGGTTGCACTTTTGAATCTTTTGGTTCAATATATGTAATCCTCAATGCTGATTATGTTCACTACTATAAAAACAATCAGTGTTTATCCCCTGGTCAAGTTTACATTATTTAAAAAAACTTCAATTTTGAGACATGTTCATGGTTACAAGTTATCAAAATAATGTTAATGGTTAATACTACTGCATTACATATTTATAAATTGTTTCCAGCAGAACACACATCTTATTTTGGTTGAAAATTGCCATATTTCTTTCAATGATTATGCAATTTTAAAATAACTATTATAGTACATGTTACTATGTACAATAAGGTGTTATATTCTTTTCAGATCCTGAACGTGGATATCTTTTAGGAGATAGTGGGTACCCTTGCAGGCCTTTCCTGCTGACACCGTTCCTTCAGCCAGGTGAAAACAACAAGTCAATGTCATGAACTTGTATTGAAGAAGTAGTTTTAACTAGATCTTGTGAAATATTATAATGACAGTTTTTTTTTTGTAAACTGCAAAAAAGAAACACACAAAACAACTTTTATGTATGCTAAGCATATAATCAACACATATATGAAAATGAAATAGATTGTCCTTGATTCTCTAAATACTAACTATTTTTCCATTAAATAATTCAATATTAAAACTATAAACATATAACTGTTTTCACAGAGTCAGAAGGTCAGGAAAGGTACAATGCTGCGCACATCGGCACCAGGAACAGTATTGAAAGGGCCTTTGGGGTTTGGAAGAGAACCTTTCATGTCCACCATGGTGAGGTATGTAAGGAAATTGTTTATATTATTAAGGATAAAATGTATTAAAGATTATAACATGAAATGTATTTAATCAACAAAGATGGTAAATGAAAATTTAAATCATTATATATTGCCATGCATAGTTGAGATTGATCGTATTGTCATAAGCGATGTTCAGTACCAATTTGAAGTCAATCGGTGTAGAAATGAAGAAGTTAATGTAAAATAACATAAAACAAGATATGTGTTTGTCAGAAACACCATGTCCCCTTATGCACCGCTTTGAAGCTATATATTTGATATTTGACCTTGAACGATGACCATGACCTTTCACCACTCAAAATGTGCAGCTCCATGAGATACACATGCATGCCAATTATCAAGTTGCTATCTTCAATACTGCAAAAGTTATGACAAAATGTTAAATTTGGAACAAACAAACACACAAACCAACCAACCAACTAACAGACATGGCAAAAACAATATGTCCTCCCACTATAGTGGTGGGGACATAAAAATGAGTGAAAATCTCTGACCCGGCCCCACCTCAACCACCATGACTTTTGACCCAGGGGTCAGATTAAAAAATTTCAAATACAATTTAGTACAGGGACGCACATATGCTCATAGCTACCATGTATGTAAGTTTCAAGGTTCTTGGGCTTATAGTGAAGGAGCAGATAATGGGGATTATATTGGTTAGTTCATTTTTAAAGAAACTATGTACATAAATTTTTACAGCAATTGTTCAAAATCAATAATGATCTTCATTCTGAATGACTATGAGAAAGGAATTAAAAAATTGCACAAGTCTGAGTCAGACATTATAACAACTTTAATTCAAATAATTATAAATCACAGCAATAAGCTCTAATAATCAAGGATTTTTCTTATATTTATCACAATAATAAGTTCTAGAAATAAAAGATTTTTCTAATAACAGAAGTCAAAATGAAACTTTGTATAAGTAATACAAGTAAATTCACTTTATTGAAATAACCAATCAATAACATTCTTACATGAGTTTTAGTTAACAGACAGGTGTCACTTTGGAGTATACATCTGCACCAGATATGGAATATGCAAACATTCAATTAGATCTTATATCATGTCAATTGTTAAATTAATTTAATCAACAGATTATTTATATGACATATGCCACACAATTTTGCAATACCCAAGTTCATGTGCCAACATGTCCCAATAAACCAGGTTTCATGAGATATGGAACATACAGTATATGGCATTAATGGAATATACAGAAAGGTATCAATGAACAGCATGCCAAATTGTCAATCTTTAAATTAATTAACCAACACATTATTTTGATTACAATTTTGCAATACACAATTACACACCATGCCCCAATAAACCATGTTTCAGGACAGGAACAATGGATTTAAGCTATAGTAATATAACAAAAACTTTATGGCAAAAAATTATCACACAATCCTCCATAATTATTGAAGATATTACACATTTATATTTAAATTCTTTTCCTAAAAACTTTTAAAATTTAATTCTAGTACTATATGTGCAAACACATTGTATGAAATATGTCAGTTATTAACTTATTACCCTACCCTCTCATTTATTGAGAAAATGACCAAAACATAAACAATTTCTTAAAATAATTTATAGACAGTAAACATGATGATGTTGGTATCAAAGAAATAATGATGTCTTAAAAGGCGTTTATTTGTCTTTTGCTGCTTATCTCATTAGGGTTTCCTAAGTAGCACAAAGAAATTAATATGTATTTCAAATTAAAGTTATGATACATATCTAATTTATAATTTAGTTTCTAAGTACAGTTATTGCTGAATTTTAAATAGAATACTCACAGCCCAAAAGTAAAAAAAAATAATTGCTAATTCAATGTTTTTCCTACAATTTCTTTTTATTCTTGTATGACAGATAAGAATGAAGCCTGCCAAGGTCACCCGCATCATAATTGCCTGTGCTGTGCTCCATAATCTACGGTTGATGTGGGGAGAACCAGCAGTGGATCCAGAACCCGTAGAAGAGGTTGCCCAGGGAGATATGTTTCAGGCTGCCACAGATGGGAGAAGAGTTCGAGATACAATTGTCGAAAATTACTTTTCTTAGGTTATTAACAGATTAAATGTAAATGTTTTCATTACATTTGTGCTAATATATCTCTGAGTCATACTGTATGACTCAGAGATATATTAGCACAAATGTAATGAAAACCCACTTTAACAAACAAGGACCCAAACTATCAGTGTATTACACTGATAGTTTGGGTCCTTGTTTGTTAAAGTGGGTTTTACAGCCTTAGAACAACCATTCAACTATAGAACAAAATGTATTAGTTCATTGACCATATAATATTTTTGAATAAATTTTTAGGTAATAACCTCATTTTGTACTCGCTCATTATTGGAATTTTTGTATGAGTATATCAGTAAGTACTGTCATTCGTTCATAGAAATGTTCCTGCTTGTCTGCCAAGCTGTTTTGTTTGGCATAGAACAGCATCTGCAGCTCTTTCAGTGACCTGTATATGTTTAAAGAAAGCCATCAGCTTAGTTATTATGGTTATTGTTAAACAATGATATGATTCTATTGGTTCAGTAAGTCCGTTTCGTTGATAGTAAATACATGTAATTTAAATTAAAAGAATATGACATAGTCATTTTATAGTTTAAAGTTGCATATTTATTTCACAGTGTTTTGCATTTATATATGCAGTCAATTGCATATTTGAAGATTTTATATTGTTTTGCATTTATATATGCAGTCATTTGCATATTTGAAGATTTTATAGTAATAGTTTTATAGTTATTTGACCATTTGAATATTTGTTTAATAATATATGTCATTTGTATATTTGTTTATTGTTGTAGGGTTTCATGATCTTGTACAGCTACACTTGATGTCTGTTTTCTTGTCAATCTCTGGCAATATGATATTTAGGGGTAACACAATCTTAGTTGTAAATGCAATATTATACAACATATTTACATCACTTATTGTTAAGAGAATCATCAAATACCTTTCCAATATTTCCAATATAAGCAACAATGCTTGTTAAAGATTATTGCATCAACATTACATCCTTCTACAGTTTTGCTGTAACACCTTTTCAATATTCCAATATTGTCAACAATGCATGTAAAAGATTATAACATAACATAAATCAAGTCACAAACAAATTATTCATGTTGAGATCTTAAATGACAGCCTGTTATTGGCATCTTAATCAAAGCTCCCTTTTGATGTTACAACATACTTTGTTGTCATTACCTAATTGTGGGTCAGAGCAAATCTAAACCAAATGTGACCATAACAACAGCAGATGGCAACCAACTCCTATATAAGCCAAACGCAGAATGGATTCAATACCTCTGCTCTATTGCCATCTTGCTGTGTGTTTGTGTCAATAAAGTTCTACAGTTAATGTTGCTCTGACTTACAGGTAAGACATTTATTTTATTTCTACTTTACTTGTATACGTGATATAAGTTCAGTATTTTGTATGTATTACAATTGTTCATTCTACATGCAAGTCTAAATATTTGGTGATTATTTTATATATTAAAATTCTTCAGTTACCTCTTGCTAAAAGCGAGTTATTCCCTAAAGTTTGATGTTTTAGATATTGAATACTTTCAGTTGTAAAATTTGTATTGTTAACAATTAATAGCATTTGTTCAAGACCTCTGCTCTATTGCCATCTTGCTGTGTGTTTGTGTCAATAAAGTTCTACAGTTAATGTTGCTCTGACTTACAGTCTTTCATTATCCTGCGCACTTGGGGAAACAACGTGAAAGTAACAAATCGGTCACTCATAAAAAAGAGCACACGCTAACCGAACGTATGACATTTAGTTTATATAAATGAAACTAGTTCCATGAATATAAACATACTTATATACATACTTAGTCTGAGGCTCTTTCTTGTTACTTTTGCAATCTGTATCTGTACCTGCTGATGTACCACATTTTGCCTGCATCTCTGATGAAAATAGTTACATTATAGAACCCTGTTATACATATTTTATCTTAAGATCATATTATTTTTATTTGTTTCATACATACTGTTCAGTAGAGATATAATATTGCAAAATGATTCTTATAACTTAAATATAAAAAAAATTACTAATGTGTATTTTATTACATAATAAAATATAAGAATTTAAATTGAAATTAGTTGTACATACACATGATATTTCAAATGGCAATGACTAATGTTATAAAGAAATGCCATTAATGATTCCAGCTTCATAAGAATAACTATACTTTGGATGAATAATTCCCATTCCTTTAAAATATCTAATCTAAATCATATTACTGCTGGTTTGGTCTGCGGAACTAGCTGACGCAATTGTCCCGTTGTCTCGCCTGTACAGTCGGCAAACAAAGCTGCAAAAGAAAGAATTTCCCCATTTGGACCCTCATTGAATAGTGCACAGAGTGCGATAGTCTACACGTTGACAGGTGATTCCATTTGCAAGAGTGATGGGTGGTGATTTTGATAGGATAGTTTTTATTTACACAATACAGCATTTTTTTAGAAAAAACAAAACAAAAATAATACACTACATAATAAGAAAACTGAATATAAAGCTAAAACGTCAGAAAAGATAACACGACGTTAATAACAGAAACATGTATGTTTAGCTGGAAAGTTGAGTAGGCGTTCATCAACCAAAAATGCAGTATCATTTCTTACTGCTATATTTGATTATTGATAATGTTATTGAATTCGTTTTGACGATGTACTCTAGTATTTCGATAAGATTAATTTCTTCTTTTTTGTACTGTTCTTAATATACAATACCACAGTGTATTTATAGAGCGAATTCTATGATTCTCAAGTAAAGTGTTAAGTGTCAACCAGGCGCTTTACAATGAGCCGAATGACACTTGATATACAATTTATTATGGTGATATTTTAAATGCGTCTTCATTTTATTGATTGTGAAAACTCAAGTGAACCTTCAATAACCGACATTGTTCAAATGATAACTGAATGGATATTTAAGGAACAGCAATAACGATACCGCAAACTCAATTGGAAGAGGAGTGGGGGGGGTAAAGGCGTCACCATGTTACCAACTGTACGCCTGTTAACAGTGCTTGTCCTGTGAACTACTTCTACATATGAGTCTCGCTCAGGGAAAACTGGGCTTAACGCACTTGCAGTCCTCATATAACATCGCAGGCTTCATATCCATAGGGGGTGACTGTCAGGTTAGTACCAGCACGGCGGTTAGTACACGCGCTTCTGTCCGAGGGGTTCAATCCAATTTCCGAATAGCATGTGAGTTTGGTTAGTGATAACCATACTGGACAGGTGGGGATTCCTTCGGGTACTCCGGCTTATCCCCATCAACATTGAACACCTTTCGGTAAAACTATAAAGCTGGGCATTGATTGCAGCTGTCATTCAATAAGCGTTTCATCGCGAGTCTAATAATTTGATTTAAAAGAAGCACTGGGACTCATTCCGCGTTCAGACATAATGCAGCACAAGGGTGTGGGAAAGGACTTCCTTAACTTCGAAACACACACACACACACACACATTCAACATGAGTACAGGTGTGTGCCATAATGTTTAACCATTTATGCCGAGCGTCTAGAAAAAAGGCCTTGGCAAACAGCGTAGACCCAGATAGGACGCCGCATTTTGCATTTTGGGTTAAGTATATCAGCCTCAAGATGGCCGAACGGCAAATATCTGAAATTAGTTAAATTTTAATTCGACGAAAAATAATGATATTGAAAATACGCGCATGATTCAGATGAATACAGTTATTATCGAAATGATTTAAGCAGACCTTACTGTCTAAACAGTAGCTTTAAACGGGGATATAAAAAGTGATTGTGACATTCAATAGGATTTTATGTACAAAGAAGAGTCGTATAAGAGCGTGCAAAACGCTTCAAATATTAAAAGTGATAAACAGACTACAATTGACAGTGATTTACAATTTCCAACTGTTATGAACCTGATCGAAAAACCTAGTTTGTACCGGAATTTAATTTTGTTGTTTCTCCGTCGCGATTGTAGGCGTTTTTTTAAGTTTTAACTGACCACGTCAAGAACTGCGTGTTGCGGCAAATATATGTAGACATAAATAAAATAGTATTTCAATTATTCAAGCAAGCAAGCAGGCAATCGGTCAGTCAGTCTGTCGGTCAGTCAGTCCGTCAATCAATGTTTTAATACATTTAAAGAAATTGCTTCACATGTAACTGTAGTCTGGAGAAAAGCACACCATATGCGTAAATGATTGTGTACGTCTTATATAAAAATGTTTACTCTTGATGAAGAGCTTTGACCGAAACGTTGAGTAATGGTATATAAAAAAAATATGTTTAAATGTTAAGTGGCTACACTTGCTTCATATTGTGTTACGAATCCGTGTCAATTATGTCCGATATCAAGTTCTTTTGGAACATGCAATTATTTGTAAGAACCAGTAACACAAGTGCGTACACTTTCGTTATTAATGACACTTGGTACCTACACATATACTAAATAACCCTGCCATGCATAACTTTGGTTAGCCGAAGACATGGTTACAATTTACACAAAAAGCTTTTCTTCTGCAATTCACACGTTAAGCAAACAGCCTGAACTGCATCAAATTAATAGCCAATGGTGCACATATTAGTACAACCACAATGGTATATCTAAATTTAAGATATACCGTTATTGTATCGCGATATAATTCTGCGGTATATTCGATGTTTTTAAAGGACTTGTCTATGAAGTGGTCCAAAGGTCAATTGTTGCGATTATTATATGCCTGAATATATTAAAATAAAATAGTAATTAATTGTACCCGATGACCCATCTAGAATTGAGTATTACACTAGTGTATCTGCTGACTATTTCTATACGAGATATGCCAGTAATGTCTACGACTATGGCCATGTTGAGCCACTATTCTTTCAATGGCGAACTTGGCGGAGTATTGCGAGAAATACTTATTTATATTTGTATTAATTAAGGGCAGATAATACAAATCCCAAAATCAAAAGCTGATTTAAATGTAGAGACAAACAAATGTATGCACAAAACGTCACTGGAGTAAACGTCATAAAAGAATAGTACCAAAATCATTTATAAAGCCAATGCCCGAATGAATCACGGTCAAACTTTTAGGTTAAATAATGAATTACGAAGTTCTGTTTATTTTTATCCTCGTTACATGTTAGTGAAATCATCTGTCGTTTCATGTAACCCATGCAGTCCGCACAGTCTTATCAGGGACAACACTTTCCACCTTGACAGTCCGTAGGCGCTCGATGTCAATGACAATGTTTTATTTATGCATTTATTTTCATTTTTTTTTATTTTGTTTTTAGTTACCCGTTGTTTATTATAATTCATACACATACTAAATCAATAAAAACCTTCCGACAAAACGTCTTCTTAAAAAAAGATAGTTCGACTATGTACATAGATATTGACAAGGTAAATCACTCGCCATATTCTCAAGCAACGGAAGTGCGTCATTATGCATAATTTAATCGCTGTCACCCCGCTCGCTTATTGAAATGTGCGCGCAGGCCAGGAACTTCGCTGTTTATATACAATTACAGCCATTAAACACTATGGGCGCCAGATTTGATTTTTGACGTGCTGATTTTTTTTGGAAATCACCATGGCAGATGAAATCAAGTTAAACAATTGGTAAGGAATGATTCATGTGTATGCAATTTGCAATATCTTTTGGTGATTACCCCATTAATTGAGTGAAACAATAGTTACAGGGATTTATCACATCGTCTGTGGATGTTTCTGTTGAAACTGAAAGTAGAAAGAGAAAGAGCGAGGATCCCGGCCTGCGCGCGCATTTCAATAAGCAAGCGTGTTGACAGCGATTTAATTATGCATAATGATGCATTTCCGTTGCTTGAGAAAATGGCGAGTGATTTACCTTGTCAATATCTATGTACAAAGTCGCACTATCTGTTTTTTAAGAAGACGTTTTGTCGGAAGGTTTTTATTGATTTAGTATGTGTTTGCATTTTAATAAACATCGGGTAACTAAAAAAAATATAAAAAAAATAAATAAAACATTGTCATTGACATCGAGCGCCTATGGACACTCGTTATATTGTGTGATACTACGAGGATTGCTTATATATACTATAGAATACATCAAAGGCACAGATGGCTGAGTAGTCTAAGTGGAAGACTATTTACTCCAAGGCCCAAGTTGTCAGTGGTTCGAGCCCCGTTCGGAGTTACTTTTTTCTCTTTTTTAAATGTTATTCTTGGGTATTTACCGGAGATTTTTATATCTAATGTTTACATTTATCAATATAAAGCATTTAATAACAAACTTCAATTCATTCCAAGATCTGTGAAAAAGTCCCTTTAAAGCTTTTGAAAACAGCAAAATGAAAACAGAAGACCGTATGCCTGCACATTAACAAAATTTAATGTAGAAAACAATAGTTCAGACATTCACATCATGTTATGTTAGTCGATCGACCTTTTAATTCCATTATTTCCTTTGTATAGAATGTTGGTTTTGATACCGTTAAATTTATGATTTTTATTTGATTTTGATTCCGTCCTCACATTTCGCATTTAAATCCCGCCTCCTCCATCTAGATAATGTAGGGTCTGTGTTCAACCATTTACGAGCCTCGTTATGGCAATACTGACATTAATGCATATGCGTTAAGTGTCGTCCTATATAAGAGTGTGCTAATCCGGGACGATACTTTCCGCTTGTATGGAAGCTTTCGTTTAAAGGAGGTCACTTATAAACGAAAATCCAGTCTAGTCGGGAATCGGCCTGCACAGGCTAATTGGGGATCGCACTTTACGGATATGCATTAAGCCCGGAATTCTCACAACGAGTCGTTTGTTTTCTATGAAAAACAATATTGGCGATTCCCTTAAAAATATTTGTCTGTGCGGACTTTTGCTATGCAACCAGATGTGTGTGTTTGTAGATTGCTTACCTTATCTAATAGTTATAACATTATAACAACATACTAGCATGATTTATAAACACAAGGTGGATCTGGGATTGGCTTGACAGATCAGCACATTAGTCAAGACTCAGCGATAACCTGTTAATAAACTCTGACATACATCTCGGGATTGGCCTGAAATGTAATTCTTATTGACGCTCTTTTCCCACATGACATTCCATATATACCACCGGTATACCATGTCATAAGAAAAAGAACAGTTAAAAGATAGAAACAAAGAGACGCTGAATTTTGTGAAAGCTATAGTATCCATTATAGTTTATATTGAAATAAATAGTGATCATTTAACATTTATGTTTAATATTCAACGATAATAATGCAAATACGAGATAAATAGAAAAGATTTGTGAATACACAGTTGTCCATGTTTTGTTTTGTTTCTAATTAAAACACGGGGCATAACTCTTGTTGTGTCGAATCTCAACAAAGAAATAAATGTGTGCACATTGAAATGTCGGACAGTATGTTTCTAAAGTTTCAAACCGCTAGAAGTAATACTTGTTGAGAAATGAGCGAAATAAGTAAAAAAAAATATGTCATATTGTTTACAAAAAGAGGCCATTTGATCCAAATTATGGACTTTTGCACTCTCACATTCTTGATAATACATGTGACAGTTTTAGCCCTCTATCAGCAAAACATTTTAAGTTAAAATATTTTTTTTAATGGGACAATAACTTCGGTAATGTCGAAAACATCCGAATCTAAAAATAGAAGTGTGCAACAAATGCTGGACAATACTTTTGAAAAGTTTTAGCCCTTTAGGAGAAACAGTTTCTAACTCACGCGCGACACCAGTTAAAATGTCTCTTTTTTGTATAAAAAAGTGACATATAAATGTGGTTATGTCGAACATATACGAACTAAAATATGGAGGCGCGCAAATTCACATGCTGAAAAATAAGTTTGTTTCAGCTCTCTAGCAGCAATACTTTTGCAGTATCGCACGACCAATTTTTTTTCGAAAGACGGAACGACATACTTATGAAAGGACGGACGAAAAAGGGCATATCTATATGGCTATACTCCTCTAAAAAAATGGGCGTAACAAGAGCTGTTGTAGAACAGCACGCTCGACTTTTCTTGTTCTTTATCAGAGCTCCTGAATGTTTATCTCTACAAAATTGTTCGTGTAGTAGGCACGCTTATTGCTATTAAGTAATTTATTATTTTTCTAATTTGCAAAATATCATATCAGTCACATAAACCATGATTTAGAGCGGAAAACATGTCTATATTCACCTTAACCCTGACTGTTGACATTGATCCACGTGCCCTTGAGGCAAACAACAATGAAGTTCTTGGTCGATCGTTCTTGAGACCTTTTTGTATATATATTCAGTATATTTCTATATTTAATAACAGTGAAAGTGACCTTGATCATATCCATTCCATGAACAATCTATAGAAATTATAAATCTGTGTATCAAGTTTCATAACAATTGCTCATTTTGTTTTTAAGTGATTGAGAACCAACTATTGTTTAATATATACTTACCGCGACCATGATATTGAACCCTCCCACACCATAAGCAATCGCATTTTAGATATGAGTATAATACATTGATTTGCTTATGTTTATTACAATCGCTAATTTTGTTATTGAGTTACATGGAGGAAACCATTTTTGACGATGCTGCGAAGCATCGTCTAAGTTATCATATCATGAAAAAAAATCTTCACAATGGCAACCTATGTAAAAGACCAAGCCAGTCCGATTGAGATAGCTCGATTTTTCTAATCGGCACACCTCGCTGATAAAGGTATAGGAAGCTCAGCTCTAAATAGGACAGCATATTCTGGGAAAAGATTTAATAATAGTTTGAAAACGTTAATTTTAAATCAGTTATATTCAATCCATTATATGCATTTTCTGTATTGAATTTGACATTTGTCGTGATTCAGTAAATAAATTACGAATTAAAAAGTGTATAATTAACTTTCAACGCGATCATGAGTGTAGAGAAAACGAATTATTTCGAACCTGCCATTTGTAAACGTTCTAGCGACTATGGTATATAAACTGCATAATAGCCGTTCAATATCTGTGATACTCGCTCTTCGGCGTACATTATCATTTTGCATAATTATATAGTAAACATTTCAAACATAAATTACAGAGCCACATCAGTGCACAAACTATGTTTGACAATTCATTCGATTGATGGATATTGCTGTTTTAAACACATAGTAGGTCATATCGCGGAGATTTAGTTAACCTTACCATGTGTTCATGGGCGAACTCACGTATTCAAGTGCTCTAACGACTATGTGCTCATACCCACTTTTGATCGGGAATCATCATGGAATTAATGCCGTACTTAACGTACAGACATGCCTAAGCTTATTGAATTATAATCAAAAGAGAAAAAGTATATGTTCATGCACATGGGATTGTGAAATCACGTCCGTACACAAAGCATCATTAACTTAGGAAAGGAAACAACGAAATATAAAATTTGGTATGATATAATGTGAAATTAAAGAGCATGGTGTTATTAAAGAGCATGTCAAGTTTTGAACTTATATGCTGAAACGTAATGTTATAACCCACAAACGTTTTACTGTAACAGACAGTTTTTTAAGATAAGTGGTACAGAAAATCCATGCCGATTACCTTTTTAAAGATATTTCTTGTTATATTTGATGGAGAATGTAACCCGCCTCCCAGTCTCGCTGAAAGGATCAAGTTCCCCACGGGTACTACTTCCGCGTACCCCCATTTTTTTTTTCGTGCCCTACATTTTTTGTACCCAATTTTTTTCGTACCCAATTTTTTTTTCGTACCCAAATTTGTGCTCGTAACCAAATTTTTTTTCGTACCCAATTTTTTTCCTACCCAATTTTTTTTCGTAAACAAATCTTTTTACGTACTTAATTTTTTTGTTTGCATAATTTTTGTACCCAAAATTTTCTTACCCCATTTTTTTCCTACCCCAAATTTTTTTACCCACATACACAATTGTGGTGATGTAGATAAACTTAAATAGATGCTTTTATATCAATCCTCTTCAAAAGCATCGTCACACCAGTACTGTCAGTACTTTGATTATATTAGTTACAGTATTCTTGATATCCTCTGCAATCTCAAATTAAGTTTTAATGAAGTTTTGATGGAACGCATCTGTGTATGTGAATGCATGACAATAGCTGTTTTTATGTTTAAAGCGGAATCTATTTTTCGATTTTTATTAATAGTGACCTTGACCTTATGCTTGCAACATGCAATCCTTGCGAAGTTTGTAAATTAGGTATTTATTACGTATTATGTATTTATATATTTTTTCATTTCAAAAGCTAAACTTATTCTTGACATCTTAAGCAAAGACAATAAACGAGACATTGAAGCCACCCATATCATATGCAATCCATGTATGAAGCTAAATATTGGGAAAAAATGTTATAACTTTGAGTAATATTACTCAAGCTATTCCTGAGAAACTAGCTTACCGGAAACCTTTAATCTACTTATATAGTGTGTATGTAAATCAATAATTCTAAAATGGCCCATAATTTTGACAAATGTAAAACTAGACTTACTAAACTTGGCATTCTAAGTCAATTTATATGGGGGATATATGTTTTTAATTTGAATGACATATGTCAAGCCATTCCTCATAAACTAGCTTATGGAAAATCATTAACCTACTGATATAGTTCTCAAATAAATTTGTAAGTGTTAAATGGCCCCTTATATTGACACATTTCAAACAAGAGGTACCAAAATGAATGCATCAGGTAATTTCACTATGGAGAATACATGTTCTGAGTTTGAATGAAAAAACTCAAGCCATTCTTATGAAACAAGCTTACCAAAAGACTTCAACCTAGCTCGGACGCCGACACCGGGTCGAGTAGAATAGCGTTCCATTTGCTCGAAAAGTCGAGCTTAACAGCGTGGACATTTTCAACCATGAAAAATATATTATTTAATTGCATATTTAATATCGGATCCGATCAGATAACGCAAAAACAATAAACAGAGTATGACTGCACGTGTGAATAAGAGTGCACGTGTGAAGAATGATATCATATGATGTAAAACTCGACATAAAAATCTTCACATGTTTTGAAAATGTTATTTTCAAAACGTGGGGTGTAATCAGTGGCTGCGTTCACAAACCAGTTAAGGTACCATTTTACCGTATATTATAAAACATTGAATACTCCTGAATCAGGTTTTGTGTTATCAATACAATATTCATCAAATAACAGTATGATACTCTACATGCATACACGCACATGTATCGCACACCGAACAAAAATGGTGTTTTAAAGTTATTACTAAAATGCATTTAAACTTTAAAACACAAATAACAGCACTACAATCCATAGAACGTCAAATGCGTGTCACTTCCTTTAACGTTGTGGTTCAAAATTTCACACAATGACTGTTAACACTACATAAACTATATCTGAATATGAATGAAAAGTACGTGAGCTCCCTAATGGATGTTGCTTTGGTTCAATTTAAAATACTTCTCATATAATTTGTTTACTATCTATATGTTATTGCAAACATTCTTCGATAATGCTCTTTATTTTAGTTCAGTAATCAGGTGCACTTAATATCGAATTATTTAATTTCCAAAATCCTTGGCAACGTTTAGATGCGCTTTTAAGCTTAATAAATATTGCCATATGATCGATCAATTGAATTATTGCAGGTATAATATCTCTTTTATGTAAACGAGGTTATTATTTCTGTCTAGAAGCCAGAAATCTTTGCGACTTCTCCATGTAAACTGGTTTTTCGATTTAAAAGTCGCCAAATATCCGTCAGGTTATTTTTTTGTTTAAGGTTATTTTGTTTACCGTTTATTTTTACCTTAGTTTTTGAAGATGATACTCTATCACGTATGTCGTTAATTGCGTTAAAATCTCCACAAATTAAGGTTATGCCCTGCGCATGTTCCTTTACTTTGTTTGAAATTAATTCAAAAAATAAGTTTCTTAATTATTTATTTTTTTCATTTGGTACATAAATATTAAGTAGTGATATAGTATTGTTTTGGGTTTCACTATTCTTTAAAAGATATATCCCGTTTGAGTCTATGTACGTATCGATTACTGTGTACTGAAGGGACATTTAATGATGATTGACACACCTTTGCTATTATTATCTCCGTTTAAGAGTTAAAGATTTCACTCGGAAAATTCTTCTAGTAAATTTATATCTTATGTAAAAGTGTATTCCCTGTAAAAAGGCAATACATGCTCATTGATGTTAAATATATTGTTTTGCTCGTGCGCGTTTAAATGTATCTATTATTCCGTGTAAAGTGATGAAAATAATGTTTAAATAATCATTTAAAGCTGCCATTTACAAAATTATTATAAAGTTACATGTTGTTACACCAAATAATGTTATGCACACGCATCACTGAAAAAGACTATTTTCTAAAATAAAACATAATTAAGTCATCATATATAAATTAGTTCAAAGGAATAATTCAGCATAATATACATTCTACTTGTATAAGGCACCATATGAAGGCATGCTAACTGATTAAACTGGTGTAACCCAATACTTTACGCCTTTAGATAAACAGTTAAAGTGTTAAACGAAAAGTGGAACATACTATATACACTTGATTAACCCATTTATGCCTAGCGTCTAGAAAAAAGGCCTTGGCAAACATGACGCATCGCGCTACTTATTGCTACTATGCAGTATACCGCTAAGTAGGTTATACGCCATGGGATTTAATTTCATGCTAAAAAGCATGCAGATAAGCAACTGATACAATGTGGTGAAGATGGTATGTAAATAATGGTGCGTGTATCGATCGTTTAACTCCTCAAAATAAAACAGAAGCCAATTGCGTAACACCTCAAAATATAGTTGTTACATTATAACGTTAAAATATGAACATGAATCGGTATAACAGTGGGGTTAGGGATTTTGTTTCGAAAATAACGTGTTTCTAAAGGATGAATATTTGAAATGTGGTGATTAATCCGGGATTTGTATGGATTTATCTCTAACAATCCATTCTATGAGTTTTTAGGGATTTTGTGGGGTGAAAACGGATTGTTTGGGATGGTTAAGGCTAATCTGGGATGCTAGCACTCCGCGCATGCGTACGGAAGAGAAGGCGGCGTTTATAGGTTTCTATATTTATTTAAGCGTTGATAAATTAAACGCAATTTAAAAATAAACATAACAGATTTGAATAAAATGTGTGTAACCGAAATTGCAAATACAAATGCATATGTTTATAGTCTGATTACGATACTAGACTCATCTTCAATCGACTTTGACATTTTCCCCCCTATTACTGGGATATAAATCGTCCGTTTACATTCGGCACACGGCACATTGGCTTTTTCCCCTCACAGGTACCCATTTATACTCCTGGGTGGAGAGGAGCAAGCGTGGTAACTTCATATGTACATGCACCTTGATGAGTTCTACACGCCACACCCATTTTATTGTTACTAGGTCAAAGGTCAAGGTCACTGTGACCTCTAATATAAAACTCTAACTTTGCCCCTAACATCATAGTGCTTCCATTTACAACTTTGACACTTCATATGTACATGCACCTTGATGAGTTCTACATGCCACACCAATTTTTGGGTCACTAGGTCAAAGGTCAAAGTCACTTTGACCTCTAATATAAAACTTTAACTTTGCCTCTAACATCACAGTGATTCAACCCACAATTTTAAAACTTCATATGTACATGCACCTTGATGAGTTTTACACGCCACTCCCATTTTTGGGTGTCTAGGTCAAAGGTCAAGGTCACTGTGACCTCTAATATAAAACTTTAAATTTGCCTCTAACATCATAGTTCTTCCACCTACAACTTTGAAACTTCATATGTGCATGCACCTTGATGAGTTCTACACACCACACCCATTTTTTGGTCACTAGGTCAAACGTCAAGGTCAATGTGACCTCTAATATAAAACTAAAACTTTGCCTATAACATCACATTACTTCAACCTACAACTTTGAAACTTCATATGTAGATGCACCTTGATGAGTTCTACACGCCACACCCATTTTGGGTCACTAGGTCAAAGGTCAAGGTCAATGTGACCTCTAAAAAAAATTCTGACAAGCTCTCGCAGCCGGTGCTCTTGTGAATGTATTATTATATCAATATTAATCTAAAGTTAGCTAAATTTCTTCACATGTCATGGTTTATAACTGTAGCTTTTAATAAGCAACTAGAAAACCCCCAAACATAAGTGATATACAAATTTATACTTAAATTCATTGCGTGAAAATAAATTGGGGTAGGCATACTCAAAGTAAAATTATTGAGATAGGAACGGTAAAACTTCCTGAAATTCATTCAGTGTGTAGAAAATATGTTGTGTTAAATAAATATGTACAATATAGGCATTTAATCACACTACAAGTGACATAAAACGTAATTAAAGTGTCTTGCCACTGAACCATTTGTTGTCGTTTTTGCCATTTTATCCAGATAAGTGCATATATTATTGGACATCAAAGGCACATTTGTCTTCCAATGACACTTTTATAATCTGTCTCTACTAACACAATCCAGCCGAATACGTTTATAAAGATAATTGTCAAAATATATGTATATTTAATTACAAAAAACTATATATTTTGGATATAGGGTAAATCATAGAAAACGCCCAACCGAGTCAAGGGGTAGGTGTATTAAACCAAGTATAAAAAGTTAACCGGCTGGTGAAAAGTTTTACAATTTTGCAATTAGTTGTGATATACACTTTTTTATGTGGAGATAATAACAAAGAGTGTTTCTGGAAAAGTACCCATTAGGCTTCCACTACCTTAATATCTTAGTTAGAAGGTGATTTTTCAAGCGGTTCCGTAGTGTAGTGGTTAAACGCTGGCTTGATATGTGAGAGGTCCAAGGTTCGAGCCCCAGTATAATCAAATTATTTCATTTGTGTTCTATGTTAACTTTTTGTTTTGATGTAGACATTTTAGTTTAAATAAATATGCTGTTTTATTGAAACCATTTTTTGTTTTTATTATGCCCATGAAATATATGTGTGAGACGGTGGGGTTTTTTCGTAAACACATTAAAACCTTCTCTGTTCCACTATCCTAGCAACCACCTAGTTACTAATAAAGGCGCTATAGAGCGCGAAGCGCGACACGTATTATTAATTGCAATAATGAGTCTTGATAAAGAAAGCAGCCGCTAATCAATGAGGAGCACCATCCCAGCATCCCAGTCTCATTACTATCAAGTCCTCCTACAGGTTTTTTTAAGAACCACATATAGAAGGCCGCAGGCCTGACTCGTATCTTGCCAGTGGTATGGACCATTTGGTATGGACCTTTAACTCCGCTCACTATCCAGCGTTAAAACTTCCGGGTTTACATTTAAACCGACTAGTAATAGCTTATAAGTATCTTAGTTAGAAGGTGATTTTTCAAGCGTTTCCGTGGTGTAGTGGTTACACGCTCGCTTCGAATGTGAGAGATCCAAGGTTCGAGCCCCAGTAGAATCAAATTATTTTATTTGTGTTCATTGTTAACTTTTTGTTTTGATGTTGACATTTTAGTTTAAATAAATATGCTGTTTTATTGTAACCATTTTTTGTTTTTATTATGCCCATGAAATATATGTGTGAGAGGGTGGGGGGGGGAGGGTTCGTAAACACATTAAACCTTTACAGAGTTTTCATATCAATGAGTACTCAATCCCTATCGTAAATGAGCAACGTAAGAATAAGTTAAGAATCATCTCCCCTTGAAGTTGAGAACAATATGAAATTACGCTTATAAGATGAAGCAGATTTTTTAAAACCTACACAGTTCTGTCCCATTAATGAAAACTACACACGGGGTCCTGTAAAAAAAGGAAACCTATGTAAATAAAATGACCTATGACATATTCGGGGGTTACAACACAAAATCATAGATAATGGTTATTTGGGAGTTATAACACATTATCTTAGATAATGGTTATTTGGGGGTTAGAACACACAATCATAGATAATGGTTATACCAGTATCTTTTTCTTTCTTGTTTAAAATAATCGGCCAATATATGAATATTTACAGAAGAAAAAAATCGTTCCATGAAACTTCATTGAGTGCCTTTTACACTGAAGTTTCCGACGCCCTTTGATGCTTTGCATCAATACTTATCTTGTATATTGAATATTTTACATCGGAATTAATGCATACAATTGAACAGTATTTATCTATTGAAACTAAAGAAAAACATACGTCAAATCACGATTAATACATTTCAATAGATGTGTTTGTAAAGGGCCAAAAATCACCAGACTACGTTGTTTGACTAGTACGTTGGTACAACAATATTGATGAGGCGATGAGGGGGTGCCATAGAGGAATTACCCGATACTGTATATACATGAAAAAATTAATTTAAAATGATATGAAAATAAATAAAATGAAGCATTTAATTTAATTCCATGTGAAAAATGTATTTTTTTCAATTTAAATGTGGTTTGCTTAATAATGAAATAAATTGCTCGTTGATACCAATGCATTTATGATAATAATTGTCTTGTTCATTATCTTGTTAGTCACACACTCAAAGAGGCAGGTATACTCATATGTAGAGCTCATAATCCTATGATGTGAGTCATCATCGTAACGCGGAAACTGGCTACTACTTATGTTTCCTTAGCGCCAACCTTACAAACCTACCGTTTCTCTACTGAATATTGTCTGATCTACTTCATTTAAATTGAAATTGAAGATATTCAGTAGAGCAACTTTAAAAATTACAGGCCGTGGCACACTTTTTTATTGAACAGTTCATGTGCCTTCTTCATAAAGTGTAATTTTAACTATGTTTCTTATTCAAGTATCATTTTAAGTAAATATAAAAAAATAAAGGCTGAAATAAAATTGATGAATTTATTTTTAACTGTTTCTGTGATGTTCTCTATATTTCCTATACTGATCTATTCCTTTATTTAATTTTCTAAATAAAGTGTAAATGTTAAATTCAACTGTAAAAAAAGAAACAAATATATTGATTTTTCCTTCCCTAATTACGGATAAATAATATAAGCAAAATAATAAACATTTGGATACACATCTGAAATAGAGGCGCAAACGGATTCTCTCCAAGAAAGACCATGTTACCATTGTGGATTAAGAGCGTATACTGGTATATCTGTGACACACCATACTGGCGATGTGTAGAAAAGATTGTAACGAAAAGATGCGTCATTTAATTGTCTCACTTAACTGAAATATCGGTTGCTGAATCGATGGAAACTCTCGATCACACGAATATTTGGTTATTGATATGTAGTATGGCACATATTACGTATAATCCTAGTTGTAACATTTTAAAAACACGCACGCTTTCTTTGTCTAATCCTCGATGTTAATACGAAAACGAATATTTGTTGAGTTTACAAATGACGTGTTTTATAGGCTATGCAAGGCTTTCAACACTATTTTCTATGCAGAATAATAATATAAAGGACACCGACAAAAGTAGATTTTACATCTTAAATTAGTATGATTACGCCCCGCCCACTCTTTGCTTACACTGAAAACACTGATAAACTCCGCCTCATCTCAATTCAACCCTGACATCGACGGCGCATGCGTAGAGACTTCGGAATCTGGATAGGGCCAAGTTGATTGTCACGTGTCGACCTTCAAGGTCGACGCACGACATTCAAGCGACTTTCAAGCGACGCACGATATGACACTCGACATTTGAAGTCGACATACGACAATTTTGCGACAATCAAGATTTGAGTGTCGCATATCGTGCTGGATTTTGGAAAATAAATATTGCAGACAATCTTTACTGTCGACTGAATTTTCGACTGTCATATCGTTCGTCGCTTGAATGTCGCTTGAGTGTCGCTTAAATGTCGTGTGTCGACCTTCAAGCTTGACACTCGACCTTTGAGCGACGCATGACACGACGCGCGACATGCGATATGTACGAAATCCGGATAGGGCCAAGTTGATTGTCGCGTGTCGAACTTCGAGGTCGATGCACGACATTCAAGCGACAATCAAGCGTCCTACGATATGACACTCGACATTTGAGGTCGAAGCGCGACAATCATGCGACAATCAAGATTTGAGTGTCGCATATTGCGCTGTGTTTTAGAAAAAAAATATTGCAGAAAAACTCAATTGTCGCGCGTCGTATCGTGCGTCGCTTGAATGTCGCTTGAATGTCGTGTGTTGACCTTCGAGCGCGACACTCGACATTCTCTCGACGCACGACACGACGATGCGATATGACACTAGACACTATATCGAGCAAACGTCGGGAAAATGTCGCCAGTCGACCTAAAAATCCCTAGGTCGACACGCGACATTCTCTCGACGCACGATACGACGCGAAACGCACTTCTAGCAGTAGTAGAAGCATTATTATTATTATTATTATTATTATTATTATTATTATTATTATTAGAAGTAGTGGTAGTAGAAGTAGTAGTAGTAGTAGTAGTAGTAGTAGTAGTAGTAGTAGTAGTAGTAGTAGTAGTAGTAGTAGTAGAAGTAGCAGTAGAAGTAGAAGTAGTAGTAGTAGTAGTAGTAGTAGTTGTAGTAGTAGTAGTAGTAGTAGCGGTAGCAGAAGAAGCAGCAGCATTAGCGGTAGCAGTAGAAGCAGTAGCAGCAGCAACAGCAGTAGAAGCAGTAGATGCAGTAGCAGCAATAGCAGAAGTATCAGCAGTAGAAGCTGCTGCTACTACTGCTACTTCTGCTATTGCTGTTTATGTTGCTACTGGTGCTCCTGCTGCTACTGCTGCTGCTGCTTCTGCTGCTTCTGCTGCTACTGCTGCAGCTGCTGCTACTGGTGCTGCTTCTTCTTATGCTACTGCTGCTACTGCTGCTACTAATGCTAATGCTGCTGCTACTGCTGCTACCGCTAATACTGCTGCTACTGTTGCTACTTCTGCTGTTAATGTTGCTACTGCTGCTACTGCTGTTACTGCTTCTACTGCTGCTAGTGCTTCTACTGCTGCTACTGCTGCTGCTGCTGCTACTGTTGTTACTGCTGCAGCTGCTTCTGCTTCTGCTACTGCTGCCACTGCTGCTTCTGCTGCTACTGCTGCTTCTGCTGCTGCTGCTGCTGCAACTGCTGCTTCTGCTTTTACTGCTGCTATTGCTGCAACTGCTGGTACTGCTGCCACTGCTGCTACTGCTGCTGCTGTTACTGCTGGTACGAGATGCTGCCATTTTTTACTTGTAGCTTAAAAAAGTTACTATAACACCGTGCTTGCAGTTGAAAACACTATTCCCAAACCGGTAGATATATCGAGCGAGTGTCATATCGTGAAACACCTAACTGTTCACAACTGTTCAGATATTTTCTGATCCTAAAGGTTGTAACTTAATGCGCGAGATCAAACAATTCTAAACGTCTTTATATGTTTGTCATAATCCATACTTCTCATTTTAGTGGGTTGCCCTTCTGTGAGCTCAAGTGAAGGCCTGTCCTATGTGGTGTCTGCAGCGTCCAGGGGCCAGTCTTTGGCCTCATTCCAATATGCAGATGGCTACTATATAGAGGGCGCTCTACAGACTACGTGTCTTCGCAACGGCACCTGGGGCATTGAGTAGTCAAACTGTGGTAATACTCTCATTTTTGGGATCGACTATTTTCTTTTTGAGAAGCTAAGCATTTGGTATTATGTTTGTGTATGTTTATGTACTAAATAAGTTTTTAGCTCAACTATTATATATGAAATATATATGGTGGAGCTATCCTACTCACCTCTGCGTTAGCGTGAGCGTTGGAATGTTAAAGTTTGTGTACCACCTCAAATATTTTCTATGTCCCTTGACATATTGCTTTTATATTTTGCATACTTCTTTATCAACATGACCCCAATCTATAAACAAGAGCAGACAACTGTAACAAGCATTTTGTAAGAATTATGGCCCTTTTTTCACGTAGAATATTTACCAGTGAAAACCTTACATAGGAATTTTACACTTCCTCTGCACTCCATCCCATATGAAGACACTACAACTAACCAGGATACGACAAAACCAATCATACCAAGACAGAAGAGACCAACACCGGAAGTCGACACGACCAAGAAAATCAACATTTCATCCGAGTCGGAGTCAGACAGCAGTTCCGAGACAAGTGAGGCAAGCCCGAGGTATATCATACCACCAAGGAGAAGACCGCTACCACAGCCCTGTGTCAATTTTCCCCAACCAGATTTACCATCTAGCATCTCACGTGCTACTTGTGACGGTAAATTCAGTAATAATTCTACTGGTAGGTCCGACCTAGCGTTTTATTTTCAGCGATCCATACCTAGTGCTAATAACGCAAGTTTTTCTAGGTCTCAACCTCACATTGTAACTGTTTATCACTTTTCAGATAATAATATGTCTAATCAGAACCAGTCTTTAGCCTTAGGTCATATGCCGAGTCTCAGATTGCAAATCCGTTGTTACCACAACGAACACATACTGCAGAGCCGATGTTTTAGAAATTTACTACGCAGAGGCCCTAAGTATAGATTGCCTATTCCTGTTGATTTTGATGACTGCATTAAGAAAATCGTAGCATCCTTACAGGATTATTGCACTAAATGGTGCAGGAAGGAAAATACTGAAATTACTGCACTCAATGATTGGAAAACAAAAATATTTAGTATGGCGATGAATAAAATATATTTTTATGATACAAATCCTTTGGCCTTACCACATTCACCTTAATTTAATAGACACAATTTTTGTAAATTGCTCGAAGACTTAAAATCTAAATTCGTCATAGTTCCTGCTGATAAGGCTGCTAATAATGTTATTATAATATGAAGAGTGTTTTATGTTCAAACTATTTCACAAGAACTTTCACAAACTACATCATATTGTGATTACAATAAGCAACCTAATGAAATTATTGCCGACCATATTGCCGAATGCAAAAAATTAAATGTAATTGTCAATAGTACTGACAGGAAATTGCTATCACTTTACTGGATACCTAAATTACATAAAACGCCATATAAAAGCCGTTTTATCGCTAATTCAGTGTCTTTTACCACCAAGCAATTATCAGTGTATCTTACTTCTGCATTTAGTGCTATTAGATATCATATAGCTAAATATTGTAATAAAGTTTATGAAAATAGTAATATTAACCTATTTTGGTCAATACAAAACTCCTTAGAAGTTATTGATAAAATTGAAAAGAAAAAATATAAGGTGTCACAAGTAAGCCCTTATGATTTTTCTACATTATATACAACGCTTCCTCACGCTTTAATAAAATCCAAACTAGTTTCTTTGATTGAAAAAACGTTTGCTAGAGAGAAGCGTTCATATCTAGCTTTAAACACTAAAACAGCTTTTTTACTAATCAGATATTAGATAATTACATCATTTGGACTGGTCTTGACTTTTGTACAGCACTTACTTTTCTTCTGGATAACTTGTTTGTTGAATTTAATGGTAAAATATTTAAACAAATTATTGGCGTTCCTATGGGTACTTATTGTGCCCCACTTATAGCTGATCTTTTTTTATATTGTTATGAAAGCGAATTTATGTTAGAATTATCTAAAACTAAACAACTAGATTTGATTCAATGTTTTAACCTTTCCAGTAGATACATTGATGACATACTTAATTTAGATAATCCATTATTTGAACAATATATTCACAAAATCTACCCAAACGAACTAGTCTTAAATAGATCGCCTCAACCCAATACAGACGCTGCCTATTTAGACTTACATCTTACTATTAATAATTATATGATTAAAACTAGTTTATACGACAAACGGGACGACTTTAACTTTGATATTGTGAATTTTCCGTTCCTAGATGGCAACATCCCTAAAGGTCCTTCCTATGGTATTTACATTTCACAGTTGGTACGTTATGCCAGAGCATGTTCATGTATTAAAGATTTTAATGATCGTAATCTTATATTAACAAAGAAATTGCTAAAACAAGGCTTTTTGTATCATAACATGAGAAGTAAATTCGCTAAATTTCACTCAAAGTATGTTTTAATTTCTAAATATAATGTTTCTTTAAAATGGCATTTAAAAAATGGAATTTCCCATCCATCATTTTATGGAGATGTTTTGAAGCGTGTCCGCAAATTAAAATATGTTAAAGGAAATGTTCATATTAAACTTTTCAATTTAATTAACTCGTTTTTATCAAAAGGATATGATGCTGATGTACTTAAAAAACACGTGCTTGATGTTTTTCGATTCACTATATCTTTCTTCTCTTAAAATTTGGAATCATTAAGTGATATTATTGGCATTTGTCTCTGTTGAACATTATTGTGTCTTTGTGTCGTAGGAACAAATCTACTTGATAAACTACATTTAGACTCACATCGTACATTGAATCATGAATTTCACAGGCGTCTGTTTATTATACAATTTTAATATACGTAAATTAATAAATACAATAAATAAAACGACACATAACTCCAAAAAGTTAACCTCATTTTGTACAATTTCATTTATATCATTAACACCGCGGGCGCCAATCTAAAGCACATGGCATAAATCAGCGTGAAGTTGTTTCCTGTGGCTGCAGGTTTTTACAAGACAAGAGTTCTATTGTGAATTCGCACTTGAGAATCGTTAACGCATATCTGTATACACCCCTGAAGAAGTCATACGACCAACTTTCACTGTTGTAATCTTCGTGCATAGGTCATTGGTTTTATATCGTTCAATTTTCATTTCATTTCATCTCTGATAGGTGTTTCTTGTTAGATTTATTTTTTAGCAATCGCATAAACAACAAAGGTATGTAATATGGATCCTTTACACCCATTATTGCTCCATCTTCCTGTATTTGCGCGATGATGATCTGAAATATTAACTTTATGACGCTATATTTTTAAATCTTTTTCTATAAAGAAGGAATGTAGTAGATACTTGTTAGTAGTTTCATTTCATCGTGCCTCAAAAAGTCGTAACTCTCTTGCTCTGGTATCTTTCCTACCATTGAGTAATTAAATGATAATTAAATTGAATGCGTGTTAATTCCCTTTTATTATTGTTTAATTTGAGTTACAATGCCATGAGGTTAATTTTTATTTACAATTAAATGTAACATGAATATTGCTGGGCCAAGTGTGAGGTTGAGCGCTCTAAAACCGGTTTAAACACCCAATGCTTTGCATTGACCGTTCCAAGGCGGTGAACCCAGCTTTATTCTTATTTGTGTTTATGTTGTTTTGTATTGTGCTGTTTTGTACTGTTTGGGCAATTGGTCACTTGCCTTAAATAAAGGACCAACTGATTCATTATGATAATAATTCAATACTGCTCCAGCAGCTGGAGTTTCACTTCTTTATATTATCACAACGACCACAGAGACCAAGGAGAAAGCCAGATTGGTATGGAGATTGGGTTCAACTTATTACAGCAAATGTGGATACTTTTCCCCAGGGTGAAATTTATTTTGTGTGACAGAGGAGAATGTCACAGTTTCAACCAGTTTAAGTATTTTCAGTTCATTGTGTAACTTAAACATTTGTAAAATGTTTTTCAGATGCCTTATATTGAAGGTCTGATCTTTATTAAGTTCAGATTTACTACATGTATTTTGTTTCAGTTTGAAATTCTCATTTTTGCTGATTATTTTCAGACATCTAAGATGCGGGTCTAAACCATAGACAGTATTTTAGCATTCATACATACTGATTATGGCTACTATTGCATAAGTTGTTTTTTATGTGATATTAGTTGCCATATGATGTTTTACTTTTTTTACAGTTATTTTCACGTATTGTTCTATTGTGGATGTTCCAACATAATATTGGCACAGTATGTTTAAATGATATGTTTTAATATGGTTTTAATTGTAACAGGTCTATTTAATTCAGCAAATTTAGAATGTAACTTTAAGGATAAATGAATAACCACCTTTAATTTCAGGTACTATGTGGTACCACATGCAATTTTAGGTGTTCAATGTACCAGTCTGTAATTTACTTAGATGGTGGGCAATTACCTTGAAATATATGTTGCAGGGACAGCAATCCAGTATATAATTCTTGCTGCTGTACGTGCAATCCAACTGCTGCACGTGCATTCGCGTGAGCACTGTTTAACGTTTATGTCCAATCGTTCTGTATGTTTTTTATGTTTGAGTGAAAGGAAGATTGAAAGAAAGATCCCTATTGGTTTGTTCGTTCACCCTTTTCTTCCTTTCACCCAAACCTAAAACATACATAACGATTGGACATAAACGTTAAACAGTGCTCACACGAAAGCACGTGCAGCAGTTGGATAGCCTCGGCCGACTTCGTAGATATACATTTTAAATGTATAAATCCGAAGAATTTCCGATTCACCCAACAACAGCAGACGTCAGAAAGACAAACCGCAATTGACTAATACATACGAGAACAGACGGAAAAGTCGGCGCCTGCGCGATGCCAAATATAAGTTCGCATGTACTTGAACTATGGAACGGCACATGTAAAATCAATAAGTAAAACTGACATATTGATTAATGTCAAACTGTGACACATGTACCTCGGTATATAAAAAAAACACCACCGCCTTACGCCACTTAACAAGCCATTTTCCTTCCAAGTAGAAGTGGACGTTATGTGCGGCAAATTTACATTTGCGGAAAGTGACAGCCGTTATACTTGACATTTCGCATGCCATTCATTTGTTCCCTTGTTTTGTTGTTGTAGTTATGTAAAGATTTTTCACGGGGTCACTTGGTGCATTTTAAACCGAAAAGTTTGTCCAGACCATAACTATGTCATTTATCGTTAGATTTTATAATCATTTGGTACATTTGTTCACCATCATTGGACGGTATTTTGCGCGAAAGAATTAGGTCGATATATCCAAGGTCAAGGTCACACTTGAAGTTCAAAGGTCAAATGCTTGTCTTGTCCACAACTATGTCGTTCATTGCGAGGTTTAAAACTCATTTGGCACATTTGATCACCATCATTAGACGGTGTGTCGCGCAAAAGGATTCTGTCAATATCTCCAAGGTCAAGGTCACACTATGAGTTCAAAGGTCAAAAATGGCAATAAATGAGCTTGTCAGGGACCTAACTATGTCGTTCATTGTGAGATTTAAAAAATCATTTGGCACATTTGTTCACCATCATTGGACGGTGTGTCACGCGAAAGAATTATGTCAATATCTCCAAGGTCAAGGTCACACTTTGAGTTCAAAGGTCTAACATGGCAAAAAATGAGCTTGTCCGGGCCATAACTATGTCGATCATTGTGAGATTTTCAAATCATTTGGCACATTTGCTCACCATGATTGGACGGTGTGTCGCGCGAAAGAATTACGTCGATATCTCCAAGGTCAAGGTCACACTTTGAGTTGAAAGGTAAAAAAATCCCATAAATCAGATTGTCTGGGTCATTACAATGTCGTTCATTATGAGATTTTAAAATCATTTGGCACATTTGTTCACCATCATTGGACGGTGTGTCGCGCGAAAGAATTCTGTCAATATCTCCAAGGTCAAGGTCACACTTTGAGTTCAAAGGTCAAAAATGGTCATACATGAGCTTATCCGGACCATAACTATGTCGTTCATTGTGAGATTTTTACTCATTGTAAAATTTTAAAATGACTCTGTATATAAATTTTGTTCACAGTCATTGATAAGCGTGTCATGCGAAAGAATTCAAGAGTTCAAAGGTCAAAATGGCCATAAAAGATAATTGCATAATAATTCTTAAAAATCGCCATAAATTAGCTTCTCTTGTTTTGTGAAGACAACATGCAAACTATTATGTGTGCATGCAGCATGTGGGGGTATACGTCACGTCTGTGACAAAGCTCTATTTAATTAATGTATTTATTTTTGCTTGAACCAGAAGTTCACAAGTTAATTTTCTGTGATACTGGAACGAAACACACCAAACATTCGATCCATAATTTTCAAAATCCTGAAATATCAACTAGTTAATACACAAACTTTACAAAAGTTTATCCAAAATTTATCAATTATAAATGTTAAATCGTGAAATTGTTGAGTGTCTGGGTGTCTTGGAAGGTACCTGTTGGTCAATAAGATAAAAGAGCCAATGTTTGCACTTATGATTTAATTTTCCCTGTCTGTTTGTTGATTTGTTTGTTTGTTGGTTTTCATCAAACTTTAACTTTAACATTGGCCATAACTTTTTAAATATTCAAGATAGCAACTTAATATTTGGCATGCATGTGTATCTAATGAAGCTGCACATTTTAAGTGGTGAGACTCATTCAAGGTCAAAGGTCAAAGATATGGGGGACATAGTGTTTTCACAAACACATCTTGTTTATGCTGAATGGGTCAAGTATCCCCCGGGTACTACTTCCCCGTACCCCTGGTACTTTGAAGTATACTTCACCGTACACTGATTTTCAAATTATACTTTTGGGTACACCGGTATATTAACAGGTACCCCATCTTTCATAAAAAAGCATACCTAAATTTCTTTTCGTACCCACATTTTTTTCGTACCCAAATTTTTTGGGGCATTATTTTTTCGTACCCAATTTGTTTTTGTATCCCAATTTTTTTATTGCATAATTTGTTCGTACCCAAAACTTTCGTACCTTCATTTTTTCGTAACGACAAATTATACTTTTGGGTACACCGGTATATTAACAGGTACCCCATCTTTCATAAAAAAGCGTACCTAAATTTCTTTTTGTACCACATTTTTTTTAATACCCAAATTTGTTTGGCATAGTTTTTTCGTATCCAAATTTGATTTCGTATCCAAAATTTTTTCCATACTTATTTCAAATCCAAAACTTTCGTATCCACATTTTTTTTTCGTTACCAACATTTTCGAACCACAATTTATTTCGTACCTAAAATGTTTGTACACACATTTTTCACCACTTCATTCCATCACGCTAAACCCTTAAGGTGTCGCAACTCTAGTAATATTTCCAATATTTAGTTTGGATGATATGATTCAAACGATCATGTAAGTTGTTAAAATGAAAACTTCTGAGAAAGGGAAAATAACTGTTGATTAAGAGGTAGCCAGGTCAAAGGTCATGGTCACATGTTCTTGTAACAGAAAATTTGTTTCAGCTTTATTTTTTGGGAACACTATGAATCGCAATCATGAAAATTGGTATATTGGTAACATGGGTGGAAAGAAAGACACATTTTGATTTTGAAGTCCCCAAGACAAAGGTCAAAGTTATATAAGCTTGAATCATGAGCTTGAAATTGGTATCTTTATTATATCAAGTGAATGCTTTGACCTCCAATAATGTAAATTGGTAAAAAAAATTAAAGAGCAAATTGCTGTAATTGTCTCATAACAAAAGGTGCTTATAATGTATCAACATTGGTACTGTCCATGTTGCTAGGGTGCATTCCTGCAAAAGTACAGTAGCTAAGAAAATGTCTGATCTCTAAATAATATTTCCTTTATTTTAATAGACAAACCTTCTCTTAATAATCTTGCCTTAATTTAATAACAAAGACCTTCTCTTAATAATCTTGCCTTAATTAAATAAGAAATACCTTCTCTAAATAATCTTGCCTTTATTTAATAACAAAGACATTCTTTTAATAATCTTGCCTTTATGTAATTAGAAAGACCTTCTCTAAATAATCTTGCCTTAATTTAATTGAGAGACCTTCTCTAAATAATCTTGCCGTGATTTAATAACAAACACGTTCTCTTAATAATATTGCCTTTATTTAATTAGAAAGACCTTCTCTGAAAATTCTTGCCTTTATTTAATAAGAAAGACCTTCTCTATATAATATTGCTTATATATAATTGGAAAGACACTCTATAAATAATATTGCCTTTATTTAACTAGAAAGACTTTCTCTCAATAATCTTGCCTTTATTTAATTAGAAAGACCTTCTCTTAATATGTTTGCCTTTATTTAATTAGAAAGACGTGTTATTTACAGTTACATTCCTCAATTGTGTTCAAATTGTGTTCATTAAGGATACAAAGTCTAGTTAGCATTAGAGTGGACGAGGATCGGGAAAAAAGCCTGTTGTACATCATAATATACTTCCAAACATATGCAGAAATTAATAAATAATTCCATAAATTATTATAAAGATGAACTCTTGCAGATCTTGAATAATTATGCTGAACGTATCTGTACTTATTTATTTGGACTTCCTACTTAGGGTTTTAACACTTCCAATCAATCTTACGATCACTTACGATTTAGTTATTGACTTGAAAATCACAATGACAATGCCGCTTGCAAGAAAGAAGTGTTTAAGAAGCACGCATAAATCTTTACAAGCGTTTGACGTACTGCAGGCTGTACCAGATCCAAACCCAGCTTTGCACCAGTAAATGTTAAAAGAACTTTAAGTGTCATGACCATGAACTTTTACTCTTAGAAATTATGTAAGCAATAAATTGGTTTTCAGCATTTCTGCAAGAACTACCTTAAGAAAAATCACTATCATTATAGTGCATCCTATACCTGTTTGAGACTGTGCTGCTATTCTCAAAGGTATTCTTCATAACGAAGTAACGAAGACAAAATGAAGGATAACTATGCGCAAACCGGAAGTCCTGACCGCATGGTTGCATGCTGTCAGTTTGATAATATTCTAGCATAAAATGTTGAGTGCATGGTGCTTCGAATTGCTTTCACACAGCTTTAATTTGTGTTCAATAAGAATCAAATTGATGGTATATGTGTAATCCATAAGAAAACAAAACATTTCTTTGAACTTCATTATAATTGTGGTGTCTTACCTCATATCTGTGTGGTTGTTTTGTAGACTCAACATGGCAGCCCTTATGCCAGCAAATACGTGTGTGTTATTTTTTAAGTAAATATTTTGAGTTATAATACATATATATATATTAATGCTGTTTTTGCTAACGGTTATGACCTTATCTTTCTAACCAGTAAATCTAACCGCTAACCGTTTGCATCCCTGCCTTTAAATGTAGATTTTTGCATTCGTTCAGTTATTTGCGTTATTCACGTTCACTATACATAACGATATCAAGTACGCAAAAGAGTGTGAGCATTGTTATGTTAATGACTTTTTGTGAAGTTCGCTGTTAACACTATGTTTATGTATATATTAAGCACGCACGCACGCTCGCGCACACGCACGCACGCACAAACGCACGTTAAATAATTGCGCACATTTTTCATGTACATGATTTTATAGCCCATCTGTTTACATCCGTCTGATAACTAGGTCAACCCTCAGCAGATTTAATAGCTGTTTTCATGCATATAGAGGTTGTGATCTCTATAATTTTCCCACGCACTTAAACAACCAAGTCCTTGTAAACATTGTCTACTCTGGTGGTAAGTGTACGCAGTAATATCTGCATTAGATATGAGTCTCATAATGAGAAAAAACATGTATAACTTTTTTTTATTTATGCTTGAAATACAAAAATGTTAACAAAACGTAAACATTTTATAGTGTTGTTTAAAAGTTTGAATTGAAAATTATTTTTTTTTAAATGTTTTTTTTGTTGTTGTTTTTTTTTTTCAAAAAATACATATGTATCATATAACCATTTTTTTCATTTTTTTATTTTTAAAACATGAATAGTTTAAAGTGTTGATTAGAAGTTTGAATTTTTTTGAAAAATAATATTAAAAAAAAATTATAATCAATATATGTTTTGCATTAAGCACCCTTTTTCTTATTATGTCCTATTTACGTCCAAAACCAAAAACGAAATTCGCTTGCTCTCTCACTCCATCGAAATCAAACAATAAGATAGTGAAATCTATTATGAATTTGGCTCGCTGATTCTGAATCAGGTGTTAATTTTCCGATTTCTTGACATCAGGCACGCCTCTAGAATACCTGCTAGAAGTAACCCCCCCCCCCCTAAAAAAAAGTAAACACAAAGTTGGGATCTGTCCAATTTGGACCATACCTTTCCTACCAGGCATGTAACATGCAGCTTATTCAAGCCATACAAGTATATTAATAACACCCATCTTATTTTTTCTAACTTTTATTATGTTATAATATGTAATTTTACATCAATCAATGACGCAACAGTACATAATTGAAAATACAAATAATTTATTTATTGCAAATCATCTTAATTGGTTTTATCATGTTTATTTAAAAAAAAAAGGTTAGCTCGGTTGCATCATTACAATCTGCTTGTAACATATTTAAAATGGCAAGTTATGGGTCTATGATTGTTCCTTAACAAAAATATTTTGATGCAGAGTCATCACAGCACACACAGTCCATATTGTGTTAGCCTGCTTAAATAATGAAGTTTGCAGTTTATGTCCAATCAACTTGTAGGTCTTTATTTTTGCAATTACTCTCTCTATGTGCACTCTATGTTTTGCTATTTTCTGTGTTAAATATTTGTCTGATGGAGTAATTTGGGAGGAAGAGGATTCAAATGGTGGAATATTAGGTGATAGTCCTAGTTCAATACGCTCATCTTTAATAGTAAAACGTTTATCAGCCATAACTCGTCTCCTTTATTTATTTATCCGTGTTCAAATAAAACCTTGAATAATGAAAAGAATCCAGTATCCTCGCAAATAGATTTTTCCGATATTGAGCTTGTAACTAATTCAGATATAAAGATAACAAATCCGCTGGGGTCACAACCAACCAATGCCTTTAAGGTTGTAGATGACTTATAATCACTGTAAAGTTGACTGTGTAGCCCAACAGCATTAGGTACTTGTGTTTTAATTTCAGTTCCATCTGTTATGATAAGAGTGGTTGGAAAATATTTTGGCATTTTAAAAATACTAACATCCCTATGAGGCCAGATTGATACTTGGCAAAACTTGAAATACATAATGTCCAACATATTATTAAACACAAATCTAGCAGATTGTAATGATATTTTGAATTTCATTGCTAAATCCTTGAGATCAAAGCCATGTCTTAATCTGCACAAAGTTAAAAGTAAAGCATTTTCATTTGAAGGCATGTTTAAGCCACTCCTGTCATATTATCTGTGTTAGGAAAAAAGAAAGGCAAATAGAGATAAAATTTGATACAAGTTATTCCAGTGTAGTAAAGAAATAAACCCTTCAATGACTTTTCTCTGTTCCTAATGTCTTCAGCACTAAAGTGTTGTTGTAGTTGTTGTATTTTCATTCGCTGTTATCTAATAGTTACTCTCATACTTCTAATTTCTTTGTCTTTTTTTCTAATTTCTTCCTTCATATTGGTATTTTCAGCCTGAAGAAGTACCATGTGTCGCGCCATTTGAAGTGGATATGTCCCTTGTAGACCTGGAACAAAACAAGGAATCTTAAAGAAGTTAAACCTGTTGCGACTGGATAGTGCGGAGACCTGTCCGTTATAAAAACCAGCCCCAGTAAAACTTCCGCTAAAGAATGAAATGCTGAAAAAAGATTTTTTAGTGACGGATCCTGAAAACCTGAGAAGTCAACAGGGCTACAAACAGATTGTACACTGTGGTATTCTGCAAGAAACACGGCTTGTCACCGCAGGATGACATTTGTACCCTTTTTACACATATTTCGAAACCTAAATGCAAAACCTAAACGCAAAGCGTGACGGAATTTCAGACAGACAGACGGACGGACAGACGGACAGTGCGATCACTATATGCCACCCTACCGGGGGCATAAACACAGACTTACAACATCTAAATTTGGAAGCAGATAAGAAAGTAAAGCAACATAAAAAATATTAAATTCAGTTTCCAGACAGACATATTCACGAATGTGGTTTTGTTGTGAGCAATGAGTTTCCTTTTCTCGGTGCCACTCCAGATGGAAAACTTTGTGACAATGGACAGGCAGGAATAATAAAAATATAATTTCCTTACAGCCATGTCAATAAGTGATGCATGTGACAAAGTAAAAAAATGTTTACACAAGAACATGAATGGCAACATCTTCTTAAACAGAAGTCATGAATATTATGCTCAAATTCAGGGGCAGTTAATGACAACAGGCTGTGATTTCTGTGAGGTCATTGTATTC
Organism: Dreissena polymorpha; assembly: GCF_020536995.1. Classification (NCBI taxonomy): domain Eukaryota; kingdom Metazoa; phylum Mollusca; class Bivalvia; order Myida; family Dreissenidae; genus Dreissena; species Dreissena polymorpha. The sequence continues at coordinate 113,228,134 of NC_068358.1, forward strand.
TGCCCAAATGTGAAAGAAGTGTTTGTTGAGCGTATCTTCCCAGATGTAAAATACATGTAAGCAATGCTTATTGTGGTGTCATTTTTCTTTGAACGGTTTGCCCTACCTTATCAAAAAAGTAGCCACTAAATGTAAACCTGCATCTGTTTGGCAGCTGGTATCTATATGACGTATGATGGAGTCCACAGACTTGAAATCTGTTGTTGTGTTTCTGAAATTCAAAAGTGGAAATAAACAGAATCCATGCATGTACATACGAATTTGTTATGTACTACATTTGCATAATATTCTTTTTATTGTAAAAAAATAATGTTAAAAAAAATATAATTACTTTTGCTGGCTGAATGCAATGGGCATTTTTAAAGAATTTCACACGATTGAATCAATTTTTGTTTTGTATTGTGAATAATGATTCATTAAATAATTGATTACAGTAACATGTATAATAAATTATTTCCTATGCGGATAGAATTACTTACTCGTTGTCACTGTCCCCATTAAAATTTCCTTCCAATCGTTTCCGTTTGGTTTCCGACAAAGTGCTGCAAGAAATTAATTTATTTTATACAGATACTGTACATGTATTTTTTTTCCAACAAATGCTGCAAGAAGTTGAATAATAAAAATTAAAACCTTTACCAACTTTGTTTACCATTTGCACGATTCCACGGGCAGAGATTTAACCTGTTGGGTGGGTTACAGTGCTTACATTTGTACATTTTATTAACCAGTGCATATACATTGAATTTAGATGTATACATGTACAGTACATGTATGCTTTTTACATTAATGATTATCATGATTATCACAATGGACGAAAAAGAGTAGCTCTAGATATTAAATAGCAATCGTTAAAGAAATATTATACAATATAATGAAGTAAATTAAGATCTTACCGTGGAACAAACGACCTTGTTTACATCTATTGTGTTTTAGGTTTAATATTGTTTATTAATATTATTTTGATGCAGAGTCATCACAGCACACACAGTCCATATTGTGTTAGCCTGCTTAAATAATGAAGTTTGCAGTTTATGTCCAATCAACTTGTAGGTCTTTATTTTTGCAATTACTCTCTCTATGTGCACTCTATGTTTTGCTATTTTCTGTGTTAAATATTTGTCTGATGGAGTAATTTGGGAGGAAGAGGATTCAAATGGTGGAATATTAGGTGATAGTCCTAGTTCAATACGCTCATCTTTAATAGTAAAACGTTTATCAGCCATAACTCGTCTCCTTTATTTATTTATCCGTGTTCAAATAAAACCTTGAATAATGAAAAGAATCCAGTATCCTCGCAAATAGATTTTTCCGATATTGAGCTTGTAACTAATTCAGATATAAAGATAACAAATCCGCTGGGGTCACAACCAACCAATGCCTTTAAGGTTGTAGATGACTTATAATCACTGTAAAGTTGACTGTGTAGCCCAACAGCATTAGGTACTTGTGTTTTAATTTCAGTTCCATCTGTTATGATAAGAGTGGTTGGAAAATATTTTGGCATTTTAAAAATACTAACATCCCTATGAGGCCAGATTGATACTTGGCAAAACTTGAAATACATAATGTCCAACATATTATTAAACACAAATCTAGCAGATTGTAATGATATTTTGAATTTCATTGCTAAATCCTTGAGATCAAAGCCATGTCTTAATCTGCACAAAGTTAAAAGTAAAGCATTTTCATTTGAAGGCATGTTTAAGCCACTCCTGTCATATTATCTGTGTTAGGAAAAAAGAAAGGCAAATAGAGATAAAATTTGATACAAGTTATTCCAGTGTAGTAAAGAAATAAACCCTTCAATGACTTTTCTCTGTTCCTAATGTCTTCAGCACTAAAGTGTTGTTGTAGTTGTTGTATTTTCATTCGCTGTTATCTAATAGTTACTCTCATACTTCTAATTTCTTTGTCTTTTTTTCTAATTTCTTCCTTCATATTGGTATTTTCAGCCTGAAGAAGTACCATGTGTCGCGCCATTTGAAGTGGATATGTCCCTTGTAGACCTGGAACAAAACAAGGAATCTTAAAGAAGTTAAACCTGTTGCGACTGGATAGTGCGGAGACCTGTCCGTTATAAAAACCAGCCCCAGTAAAACTTCCGCTAAAGAATGAAATGCTGAAAAAAGATTTTTTAGTGACGGATCCTGAAAACCTGAGAAGTCAACAGGGCTACAAACAGATTGTACACTGTGGTATTCTGCAAGAAACACGGCTTGTCACCGCAGGATGACATTTGTACCCTTTTTACACATATTTCGAAACCTAAACGCAAAACCTAAACGCAAAGCGTGACGGAATTTCAGACAGACAGACGGACGGACAGACGGACAGTGCGATCACTATATGCCACCCTACCGGGGGCATAAACACAGACTTACAACATCTAAATTTGGAAGCAGATAAGAAAGTAAAGCAACATAAAAATATTAAATTCAGTTTCCAGACAGACATATTCACGAATGTGGTTTTGTTGTGAGCAATGAGTTTCCTTTTCTCGGTGCCACTCCAGATGGAAAACTTTGTGACAATGGACAGGCAGGAATAATAAAAATATAATTTCCTTACAGCCATGTCAATAAGTGATGCATGTGACAAAGTAAAAAAATGTTTACACAAGAACATGAATGGCAACATCTTCTTAAACAGAAGTCATGAATATTATGCTCAAATTCAGGGGCAGTTAATGACAACAGGCTGTGATTTCTGTGAGGTCATTGTATTCTGCCCAAATGTGAAAGAAGTGTTTGTTGAGCGTATCTTCCCAGATGTAAAATACATGTAAGCAATGCTTATTGTGGTGTCATTTTTCTTTGAACGGTTTGCCCTACCTTATCAAAAAAGTAGCCACTAAATGTAAACCTGCATCTGTTTGGCAGCTGGTATCTATATGACGTATGATGGAGTCCACAGACTTGAAATCTGTTGTTGTGTTTCTGAAATTCAAAAGTGGAAATAAACAGAATCCATGCATGTACATACGAATTTGTTATGTACTACATTTGCATAATATTCTTTTTATTGTAAAAAAATAATGTTAAAAAAAATATAATTACTTTTGCTGGCTGAATGCAATGGGCATTTTTAAAGAATTTCACACGATTGAATCAATTTTTGTTTTGTATTGTGAATAATGATTCATTAAATAATTGATTACAGTAACATGTATA
>NC_068358.1:113236306-113248806 GCF_020536995.1 Dreissena polymorpha
TTACTCAAACATTTTTAATGAAAATACTGCATATAGGTAAACATACCAATTTAATAACAGAAAATCTGTTTCTTTTAATTCATGCGATAGTTAAATCCAAATTATCCAAACAATTTCTCTAATATAAATGCATAAATAGTCACAAACCAACCAACGTTTTATGACTAGGAATGTTAAAATCAAACGAAATAATACCCATTTATTAAATCCGTGAAACCATAAATTAAATACACATATACAAAAGTCTGTAAATCAACCTGTCAACATATTGATTAACAATTTTGGATAACTTACGTATGCGTTCAATGAAAAAGTTTACCAAAGCCTACCCCCTAAGCCTATCGGCTGGCTGACCAATGTACTTTGCAGTATGTGACCTCACTAGGCCTATTGTCTGGCTGACCAATGTATATTACAGTATGTGACCTCACTAGGCCTATTGGCTGACTGACCAATGTATATTGCAGTATGTGACCTCACTATGCCTATTGACTGGCTGACCAATGTATATTGCAGTATGTGACCTCACTAGGTCTATTGGCTTTCTGAAAAATGTATATTGAAGTATGTGACCTCACTAGGCCTATTGGCAGGCTGACCAATGTATATTGCAGTATGTGACATCACACAATCATGGATACATTATGTATGTGTAAATATGTCAGCTCATCGTATATACGTATTACATCGTATACGGTTCATGTTGAGATACTGATGAATTAATTTAATTTCGAAGATGTTGGCTGTAATGTCATACTGGTTACAGAGTAATACTTACTGAAACCACTTTTTCAGGAAACAATGCTATAACTTTCTTCTGACTTTTTGAAACTTAATATTTTTCTAATCACAAAATATTGTTATATTCAAGTAAACTCACTTACCTTGTTAAATAATTATTTAACAACATTTATTAATCCACGATTGTCATTTAATTGAAATATCATCATAAACTACCTTAATACCGACCTACTCATAACGTATAGATATAGATATGATAGAGGTATATTAGCTAAAAGAAGTACGCACTGTTTGGTGTTAGTTCTTATTGAATGTTTTGAGCGTTTATGAATGCATATATACAGCTCAAAGATCTTTCTCGTAAAGGCAAAAACCATGTAAAAACATATGTCCCACGTATATCTATATCATTGAGTTAAACCTAATACATCGTAACAAATACAAAAACTGTTACAATCGACATCAAATTGCGTGTATTTTAAAGAGATATGCTCAAAACAAAAAATTGAAAAAAAATCCGTTATCAAACTAAAACTGATTATTTTGAATTGACATTTATAGAAATGGAAAGTAAAAGCTTACTCTGCTCTTTTTTTTCATCTGACTGCCTTATGGTCTAGTGTTATGCTGTAAGCTGAATGTTTCTAGTGTATAACAGTGTTCTTATTGGTACATCGTGTAAACACATCCCACGCACCCAATTGTTGACGTTTTTCTTTGAGTAAAAATAGCTAACATATTCTAAACTATAGATTAATCTTTTCGCATATTTTCACATTCAGAATATATCAGCGTTTTCCGATGCAAAAACGGTATACATGTTCTTAAATAGCTGACGTGTTTGAAACTTGGATTGATATAATTATTCTGCAAGCACAACATATCACGAAAGTTATATTAATTTGCATAAAAGGACGAAATATTCAATATATGTTTATGTTTCTGTATACCAGAAAACAATTTATGTGGCTCATATTACTGATTAAAGGGATGACTTGATTCCAGGTTAACATAAACAAGTCTTTAAAAGTTTAAACTCCTAACGGTTACTAGCTGTGAGTTTGATTATTGCGACTAAATTCAGTGTAACTTGTTAACATATAACTCTACAATAAAAATTCTTTAAGTGTGCAAATACAATGACAAAACTGTTCCAAAGTTTCGGGTAGGTGTATGTCCGTTGGAAATGCGTCTCGTAGGGAAAATGGCCGGCTAATCTAAAACTATCGGGAGGGAACACGTCAGTAAGGGCATAGTTTCTATGCTTAAGTTAACATTAACGGACATTGGTTCCTACGTTATTTTGAATACCCGGTCAATGGTTTCTACATTATCTTGACAGCCCGGACATGGATTCCTACATTTTAGTGACAGCCCGGACATTGGCTTTTACATTATATTGAAACCCGGGCATTAGTTAATACATTATTGCTTCCTGGACATTTGTTCGTTATTTATTAGATATTTACTTCCTTTCATGTTATTAAACGTGAGAACTGCATAAGAAGTTGGTATGTTTTTCTTTATGAAACTTGTAAATAAAGTTATGCACAAGAAAGTACAGAAAAAAAAGAAGCACATATTGAAATTGATATATACATGTAAATACATTTTAGTATGCACACGAAATTAAATACAAGAAGAAGCACATACATACATTTATAAACAGATAAATACATTGACATATACTGGTACGCGTTGAACGTAGCTGCAATGTATAAACTCTAGTGCCTTATATATAATTATGAAAACTCTGAAAAGAATGTGTTATACTTGTTTATATTATAACTTACGTTAAAGACTGATTTTCTGGCAAATTATGTATGCGAAAAAAATACATAAATAATATTTTGAACCGTCGGTTTGTTTTTCGTATATAATGTTGTTAAGTTTTGCCTCAATATATAATTGAAGGAACCAGCGTCCGGGCTGTCAAAATAAAGTAGGAACGGTTGTCCGCGGTGTCAAATTATTGTGGGGTCAATTGCCCGGTCAGGAAAACACAACAACAAAAAAAAACAACTAAAACAAAACACTTTATAGCAATTGTCAACCTGTTTCAGAATTAAGGTTGGGACCATCGTCCGCATGAAAAAAATGTCTGGATTCCATGAAAGTTTCTACAGTAAGTTAAGTAAAGTTTATTATTGTGACTTGTGAATTACATTTACATTTATAAGCAGCAACAAAAAGGAAATAATTCACATCCGAGCCTTTAAGTCAAATTACCAAGTATAGTAATGAACAATCTTGTATTGTGTTAACTATTATTGTCATGCTTCATACGAAATTATAAATAAGCAAGTTCATACTAGATTTGGGTTGGACATAAATATTGAATGAATGGTGCAGTCTTACCGTGTTATTGTCGTCATTACGTGCGATACACGGGCCCATCGGATGTTGATAATAGAAGGGTTTCCAATAAACATGTCTGCTGTCAGAGCCTCTGTTATTTTTAAATAAATATGTGAAAAATGTGAGATTAAAGGAAACACAAGTTTGGTTAATTATAAACACATTTCAAAAGGGCAGGTCGACTCCATCGTATTCATATATGCTCGAGTTTCCTTCGGGTACTCTAGCCTCCCCATCGCAACATTCAAGGTCACGCCAAAATCGAAAATATTTTAGTAACAATTAAATAGCTGAAAATTTCAGCTATAACTAAAACTTCGTCCCAACGTTCGTGGTTTTATTAGGATAATGATGTAGGAGTGCTGGGACACATTATGCCGCCTCAAGCGCGGAAGGACCCCATTGACTTCGAAATAGACACACTTATTGTTACAAGTGTTAATTGTGATCCGAACAAAGCACATGTAAGCACCGGTAGGACCTCTTTAAGTTCGTTATTCACACACTCATATCTATAAGTTGTCATTGTGATCACAACATTGCTCATATAAGCACTGATAACCAACTTAATTGCGTTATTTAGAAATACTGCCACATTGTATATGTTTATTTGAGTATTTATTGTTTCATATCGTGTAAAACTACTGCGTGTTGTTATAATACCTATGAGCATTGGCCATAGCCGGGAATTTAGCATATCCGGGAAGGAGGACTGAACAGTTCCTTAATTTCATTTGCGAGGCGCTTCCCTTCTTTCAGTAAGTAATTTGTCGAACTTATTTATCGTCGCTTTTCTTTATTATTTTTATTATTATTTTCTTCAGGAACAACCGACAATCTTTTCATTTTCGTAATTAAATAAAATACGCATAAATGTATAGGTCTCAATATAGCTTGACGACATTAACCTGGTACGTGATAAGTCTTAAATCTATTTATAGATTGTTAGTCCTTTGTTCAAAAGTACACATGCTTCACGATATAAAAGGCAAAATAATACTAAATGAGTGGGATTCTGTATCGAGTAAATAAATCAGTAAATCAATTCATTTAGTAACTACGTAAGAATTGGTTATTATTGCATAAACAAATATTATTTAAACGTTATTTGGAATATATATATATATATATATATATATATATATATATATATATATATATATATACAATGTATGCTAAGAAATATGTTTGATATATATATAGTCAAATTATTTCAGTTATAAAACATGTACAGACGGTATTGCATACGCATGACAAAATATAGTTTTGACAACCTATAGTTGACTACATTTGTATGCCATGTGACAAGCTATTCCATTAAAATTATTATTCACAGTGTATGCAAATTTGTTAATGAATGTAGTTAAAATGCCAAGCTAAAACGATGTGTCGAGTATAAAGTATATACATATTTGTTTCTTTTTTGTACTATCCTTCGGGAAATGACTTACAAAATATAATATAAGACTATTGTGGTGAAAGCAAATGGAGTTCGTCAGCCTATAAACGTGTGTCATCCTGATGTAACAATTAGTTTATTAATGCATAACTGACAGCATTAATTGCGTCAAAGGCAAAGTATGTGGAAATGTTCGAAGCTGTTGTAATACTAATAATATCCATCATGATGAAATAAAAACAATACAATCGTAACACAATTAGCTTAACCATGCCAAGGTCTTTCAAGCAAATAATGAAATTGGGTATGAACAAAAATTGGGTACGAAAAAGAAATTGGGTACGAAAAAAGATCGATTCTACATTCATATATTGTAAATCAATGCTGTATGCATGACATACGTTTTAGCATGCATATTGTACATTTTATACTTCGCAAGTAATGTGTGCAAAATCGTATTAATTAATATATTCATTTCCGTTTCATTATATATCGCCCACTTGGTGCAAAAAGGTACCATGTGCCATTGACATTAATTATCGCATGGTACTGATCATCACCGATGGGCGATATTTAGTGACTACGATAATATTATATCCGGAACACAACGCAATACTCGAGAGCGACAATCGACCGGATGTGGAAAACACGATTTCAATAAATCTAGTGAACATCATTTATCTATTTTTCTTCCGTCTTCGGTGTTTTATAATAAGGAAACTTTGTTCAGTCTATAAACTTGATTATTGCGAGGAATTGCAGCGGCCGACGCGTATACCCACGCCGCATAGATATTAGCTAATCTTTAGATCTTGGCATCAAGACAACACATCCATTGATTTATTTCATTTTCGACAATTGTGACACATAGACCATAACAAGCTTAAATGTTACGGTTTATAATTGTTTTTTAAAGAATATAAGGAAAGATTTGGAAATCCTATCTCCAACTTGTCTGACACAGGCTAGTCCAACTTGTCTGACACAGGCAAGTCTAACTCGTCTGACACATGCTAGTCCAACTTGTCTGACTCATGATAGTCCAACTTGTCTGACACAGTCTAGTCTAACCTGTCAGACACAGGCTAGTATAACTTGTCTGACACAGGCTAGTCTAACCTGTCTGACAAAGGCCAGTCCAACTTGTCAGACACAGGCTAGTCTAACTTGTTTGATACAGGCTAGACTGACTTGTCTCACACATGCCAGTCTAAATTGTCTGACAAAGGCTAGGGTAACTTGTCTTACACAGGTTAGTCTAACTTGTCTCACAAAGGCTAGTCCAACTTGTCTGAAACAGGCTAGTCCAACTTGTCTGACACAGGCTAACCCAACTTGTCTGACACAGGCTAGTCTAACTTCTCTGACACATGCTAGTCCAACTTGTCTGACACATGCTAGTCCAACTTGTCTGACACAGGCTAACCCAACTTGTCTGACACAGGCTAGTCTAACTTGTCTGACAAATGCTAGTCTAACTTGTGTTACACAGGCTAATCTAACTTGTCTGACACAGGCTAGTCTAACTTGTCTTACACAGGCTCGTCTAACTCTCTGACACAGGCTAGTCTGACTTTTCTGACACATGTAAGTCTAACTTGTCTGACACAGGCTAATTCTTACTTGTCTGACACAGGCTAGTCTAATTTGTCTGACAAAAGCTAGTTTAACTTGTTTGACACAGGCTAGACCAACTTGTCTGACGAAGGCTAGTCCAACTTGCTTGACACATGATAGTCCACCTTGTCTAACACAGGCTTGTCCAACTTGTCTGACAAAGGCTAGTCCAACTTGTTTGACACAGGATAGTCTAATTTGTCTTTCACAGGTTAGTCTAACTTGTCTGACAAAGGCTAGTCCAACTTGTCTGAAACAGGCTAGTGCAACTTGTCTGACACAGGCTAGTTCAACTTGTGTAACACAGGCTAGTCCAACTTGTCTGACACAGGCTAGCCAAACTTGCCTGACACATGCTATTCTAACTTGTCTTATACAAGCTAGTCTCACTTGTCTGACACCGGCTTACACATGCTAGTCCAACTTGTCGGACACAGGCTGACACAGGCTAGTACATCTTGTCTGACTTGTCTAGCTCGACTGACAAAGGCTAGTCCAACTTGTGTGACACATGCTAGTCTAACTTGTCTGAAACAGGCAAGTCTAACTTGTCTGACATAGGCTCGTTTAACTTGTCTGACACAGGCTTGTCCAACTTGTCTGGCATAGGCTAGTCTTACTTGTCTGACACTTGCTAGACTAAATTATCTGATACAGGCTAGTCTAACTTGTCTGACAAAGGCTAGTCCAAATTGTCTGACACAGGCTAGTCCAACTTTTCTGACAAAGGCTAGTCGAACTTGTCTGACACAGGCTAGTCTAACTTGTCTGACACAGGCAAGGCAAACTTATCTGACACAGGCTAGTTTTACTTGTCTGTGACATGCTGACACAGGCTAGTCCAACTTGTGTGACACAGGCTAGTCTAACTTGTCTGATACAGTCAAGTCTAACTTGTTTGACACAGGCTAGTCTAGCTTGTCTGACTCAGGCTAGTCTAACTTGTCTGACACAGGCTAGTCCAACTTGTCTGGCACATGATAGTCTAGCTTGTCTGACAGAGGCTAGTTCAACTTGTCTGACACAGGCTGATACAGGCTTGTCCAACTTGTCAGAAACAGACTATTATAACTTGTCTGACACACGCTTGTCTAACTTGTCTGACATAGACTAGTATAAATTGTCTGACACAGGCTGACAAAGGCTAGTCCAACTTGTCTGACACACGGTAGTCATACTTGTCTGATACAGGCTAGTGTAACTTCTCTGACACAGGCTCGTTAAACTTGACTGACACAGGCTAGTCCAACTTGTCTGACACACGCTAGTCTATCTTATCCGAAACAGGCTAGTCTAACTTGTCTGACACAAGCTGACACAGGCTTGTCCAACATGTCTAGCACAGGATAGTCTTACTTGTCTGACAAAGGTTAGTCTAACTTGTATGTCACAGGCTAGTCTTACTTTTCTGACACAGGCTAGGCCAACTTGTCTGACAACGGCTAGTTTAACTTGTCTGACACAGGCTGAAACTGGATAGTCCAAATTGTCTGACACTGGTTAGTCTAGCTTGTCTGACAAAGGCTAGTCCAACTCGTCTGACACATGCTAGTGTTACTTTTCTGATACAGGCAAGACTTACTTGTCTGACAATGGCTCGTCTAACTTTACTGACACAAGCTAGTCTAACTTTTCTGACACATTCTAGTCTAATTTATATTACCAAAGTTAGTCTAACTTGTCTGGTACAGGCTAGTCTAACTTGTCTGGCACAGGCTAGTCCAACTTGTCTGACACAGGCTGGTCTAACTTGTCTGACACAGGCTGGTCTAACTTGTCTGATAAAGGCTAGTCTTACTTGTCTGACACAGGCTAGTCTAACTTGTCTGACACAGGCCAGTTTTATATGTCAGACACTGGCTAGTCTAACGTGTCTGACAAAGGCTAGTCTATCTTATCTGACACAGGCAAGTCAAACTTGTCTGACACAGGCTAGTCTTGCTTGTCTGACAAAAGCTAGTCCATCTTGTCTAAAACAGGCTAGTCACACTTGAATAACACAGTCTAGTCCATTTTGTCTAACAAAGTCTAGTCCAACTTGTTTGACAGAGGCTAGTCTAAATTATATGACACAGGCTCGTCGATCTTGTCTGACACAGGCTAGACTGACTTGTATGACACATGCTGACACAGGCTAGTCCAACTTGTCTGACACAGACTAGTCTAGCTAGATTTGAAAGGCTAGTCCAACTCGTCTCACACAAGCTTGTATAACTTGTCTGAAACAGGCAAGAATAACTTGTATGACACATACAAGTCCAACTTGTTTGACACAGGCTAGTCTAACTTATCTGACAAAGGCTAGTCTAACTTGTCTGACACAAGCTAGTCTTACTTGTCTGACACAGGCTAATTTAGCTTGTCTGACACAGGTTAGCTTAGCTTGTCTGAAACATGTTTGTCTAACTTGTCTGACAGAGGCTAATTCAACATGTCTGACACAGGCTGATACAGGCTAGTACACCTTGTCTGACACAGACTTATCTAGCTTGTCTGACAAAGGCCAGTCAAACTTGTGTGACACAGGCTAGTCTAACTTGTCTGACACAGGCTCGTCTACATTGTCTGACACAGACTTGTCCAACTTGTCTTGCACAGGCTAGTTTAACCGGCTGACACAGGCTTATCTAACTTATCTGATACAGGCTAGTCTAACTTGTCTGACAAAGGCTAGTCCAAATTGTCTGACACAGGCTAGTCCAACTTTTCTGACAAAGGCTAGTCGAACTTGTCTGATACAGGCTAGTCTAACTTGTCTGACACAGGCAAGGCAATCTTGTCTGACACAGGCTAGTTTTACTTGTCTGTGACATGCTGACACAGGCTAGTCCAACTTGTGTGACACAGGCTAGTCTAACTTGTCTGATACAGTCAAGTTTAACTTGTTTGACACAGGCTAGTCTAGCTTGTCTGACTCAGGCTAGTCTAACTTGTCTGACACAGGCTTGTCCAACTCGTCTGGCACATGATAGTCTAGCTTGTCTGAAAAAGGCTAGTCCATCTCGTCTGACACAGGCTAGTGTAACTTGTCTGATACAAGCAATACATGCTGGTCTGACACAGGCTCGTCGAACATATCTTTTCCAGGCTAGTCTTTCTTGTCTGACACAGGCTAGTCCAACTTGTCTGACACAAGCTAGTCTAACTTGTCTGACACAGGATAGTCTAACTTGTCTGACAAAGGCTCGTCTATCTTGTCTGACACAAGCTAGTTCAACTTGTCTGAAACAGGCTATTCCAACTCTTCTGATACAGGCTAGTCTAACTTGTCTGACACATGATAGTCAAACTTGTCTGACACAGGCTAGTCCATCTTGGTTGACAAAGGCTAGTCCAACCAGTCTGACACAGGTTAGTCTAACTTGTCTGAAACAAGCTAGTCTAACTTGTCTGACACAGGCTAGTCTAACTTGTCTGACACAGGCTTGTCCAACTTGTCTGACACATACTAGTATAACTTGTCTGACACACGCTAGTCTAACTTGTCTGACATAGGCTAGTATAAATTGTCTGACACAGGCTAACACAGGCTAGTCCAACTTGTCTGACAAACGGTAGTCAAACTTGTCTGACACTGGCTCGTCTAACTTGTCTGACACAGGCTAGTCCAATTTGTCTGACACACGCTAGTCTATCTTATCTGAAACAGGCTAGTCTAACTTGTCTGACACAGGCTTGTCCAACTTGTCTTTCACAAGATAGTCTAGCTTTACTGACAAAGGCTAGTCCAACTCATCTTACACAAACTAGTGTTACTTGTCTGATACAGGCAAGACTTACTTGTCTGACACAGTCTCGTCTTACTTTTCTGTCACAGGCTAGTCCAACTTGTCTGACACAGGCTTGTCTAACATATCTGAAACAGGATACTCTAACTTGTCTGACACATGCTAGTCCAACTTGTGTGACACAGGCTAGTCTAACTTGTCTGACAAAGGCTAGTCTAACTTGTCTGACACAGGCTATTCTTACTTGTCTGACACAGGCTAGTATAACATGTCTGACACAAGCTATTATAATTTGTCTGACACAGGCTGACACAGGCTAGTCCAACTTGTCTGACACAGGGTAGTCAAACTTGTCTGATATAGGCTAGGCCAGCTTGTCTGGCACAGGCTCGTCTAACGTGTCTGACACAGGCTAGTCAAACATGTCTGACACACGCTAGTCTTTCTTATCTGACACAGGCTAGTCTCAATTGTCTGACACAGGCTTGTCCAACTTGTCTGACACAGGCTAGTGTAATTTTTGTCTGATACATGCAAGACTTACTTGTCTGACACAAGCTCGTTTAACTTGTCTGGCACAGGCTAGTCTAACTTTTCTGACACAGGCTTGTATAACTTGTCTGATACTATTCCCTGGCTAGTCCAACTTGTCTGAAACAGGCTAGCCTAACATGTCTGACACAGGCTAGTCTAACATGTCTGACACAGGCTAGTCTTAGTTGTCTGGCACAGGCTAGTCCAACGAGTCAGCGTGGGTATAATTACATTTGGGGTTTTCCCAGCGTCACAGCTTTTGAAGTGCCACCTGGCAGTTTCGTGTGTCTCGAACCTCTCGATAAATGTGAAAGAGGACGGGAACCGAGCTGCCTTTACCTTTATCAATTAAAATCAGCCAGGTATGCCGATTGAGAAAATTTAGCTAACTCGAGGTACTTTTACTTTTGAGAACATTTAGCTAACTCGGTCTTTTAGGTAGGTCGCCATTGTGAAGATTTGTTTCAGTGTATGATAACTTAGACGAGCTGCTTAAGCAGCATTGTAAAAAATGTCACAAGGTAAAAGATCGTTAATCAGAAATGAATAGATTAAAGAACTCCAAACGTTTTTTGTTTGTAACAAAAACGATTTAGAGTACTGTCAAGATGATGAATGGTTCTCTTATATATGTAATGCGAATGTTTAAACTTAGCTGAATTCTTTAGTGACACCATTAACTGGTATAATATGTAAATTTCACTTCTGCGAACCAGACATTACAAAAGTACAAAAAGTTATTAAAGATCCTTTGCACTTGGAAAGTTATGTACATTTTAAGCTTTACATATCAGACAAAGAGATTGTATAATCAAATAATGTATTTAATTAAAGTCGCATAGAAGCCGCTCATTTATTATCAAACCGCTAAGTAGGGGCAAGTAAACGCGGGCTTAACTTATCTTTACAAGTAACTGTCTTTGCCGAAGATAAGGGTCACTGGGATGCTTCTAATGTTATGATATAATTAACGAAACATTTTTGCAATTTCACTACAATTCATATTTATAATGCTTGACAATTAAAAGTTTGTTTTTGACAGCAATTCATGCGAAAGACGTCGGACCTCGGACATTTCCAATAAAATATCCTACGGTCCAGTACAATTTCCGAAACTTTTCGTGTCCAACAAAAAACACATATGTAAAACTTGTATTGGTTTGAAATAAAAGCGGAACTTCATATCTGTTTAAAATATTGACTGTATCGGTTTATTTTTCTTCTATATATGGTTTCATCATAAAAAAGAACGGTTCATTTCAAACCAGACGAGCCAAAGTGCTGTATGTGATGTTGACGGTACAAGCTCTAAGTGCTTTTCTCAGATCCCGTCAAATCCTGAATTGAGTTAAGTGACGCCAGTGAAACACAATGGTTGTAATCAAGTGTATTGGTTTCAATCCGTGTTATGATTGTAAAGTAAAGCGGGGAACGATACGAACTTCCCCTTGTTATTGACCTCAGCATAATATGATGCGAAAGTAAGCACTTCAAAAGGCTGTAAAGTTTTACAGAGTACTATTGGTTGTAGTTATTCTGCTTACAAATACTTGTTTTTTATGAAACAAAACGCACAGCTTTCTTCACTTGTAAATGAAAGTTTGACCATATGTTATAAAAGAACACGTCTTTATTTTGTAGCATTTTACATTATTTTAAATTGTAAGAAAATTGTGAACGTTAATATAATATCAATGCACTGACTTAACAGTATTTTCTTTGGTTTGCGTAAAAGATAAACGAGGTTCGATACAATTTGGTGACTTTGGTCACGATACTTTGTTTAGGGACCCCGTTTTTAAAAGCATATTTGAATTGTATTAACTATACTGAACTGCGAATAAACTAACATTAACTATTCACCACAAGTAATGTGAAGCCATTAAGGGGCAGCAAATTAGTCGGCGATCCCGAGCAATGCCACACCGAAACGTCCAGCGACGATAATTGAAGAGTCAACACGAAATAATGCAACACTAAGAACACACATATGGACTTTTAGAATGTGTCCTACGTTCAAATTTTGTGATAAGCCTGTCTAATATAGTGTTGTCTTTTAACATGCAGCTGAAGAACGACTCATAGTATGATTTGGTTAAGTAATCGTTATAACGTGCTAGCAA
>NC_068358.1:113256306-113263806 GCF_020536995.1 Dreissena polymorpha
ACACCACATGTCTGCATATGTGTAGATACCGTAATTAAGATAAGATACCACGCGTCACATTTAAATAATATGTTAAATGACAATCAAGACCTTATTCATGCCAGGGACCTAAACAAATAGGTCCATGTTTATGCTGTGTTAATATGTGTGGAAATATGTTTAAAAGTACGCCGGAGTATGGCCGGGTGCCTTTTAACGTTTTTTTTTCGTACCCGGGATACATGGTAGTATACCTAAGAGTACCCGGGGTACTTTTAAGTAGAACCTAAGCCTACACTTACCAAAACAAAGCAAAAAAATTAAAAGCAAAAAAATGTTGGCAGGTGAAAGCTAGATTATCTAGGGGTTATAGAGCACATAAGTACAAAGTTTTCGTATAGTTAGTCAAAAAGAAAGTTTCACTAACATAGCCAAACATGATGGTAGGTAGGTCGACTAAACATTAGTTTTGTTTTCTAAATTTTTCTTTTACGATTGATTACCCTTAATAAGAATATGCCATGACATGCAGGAATCTTCCCATTCTGTATTTAACATTATATTTATATGTTTTTGGTCAATTTGAAGTCATTCAAGTAAAGTTGATCGATTGTTTTCTTTTATGTTATAGTTATTGTAGTGAATATGATCGAAAACTAATATTGTAATACCGAAAATCAGGATGTGGTTCGCACAAACACGTTTGGGACGTTAGTGCAATTGGGTTGGTGAAAACAAACAACATTTTTACGCCTTTTTTGTAAATTAGGCAAGTCCGAGGATCTGCCTGTCAGCAATATCTGACATTTGACAATTCTTGATGGTTTTTATATTATGTTATATGGGTATACGTTATATTAACGGACATGCG
Source organism: Dreissena polymorpha (assembly GCF_020536995.1). Classification (NCBI taxonomy): domain Eukaryota; kingdom Metazoa; phylum Mollusca; class Bivalvia; order Myida; family Dreissenidae; genus Dreissena; species Dreissena polymorpha. The sequence continues at coordinate 113,257,157 of NC_068358.1, forward strand.
AACATCGGCTTTAACTACGGGCGAACAAGATCTACGCTGTCCGCTATAATGTCACCTAAGGTATCTTGGTCTCATTAGCGGATAGAGTATCGCCTATCCAGACTGCGCAAATGCGCAGGCAGGTCTGAAGCTACGCTGGTCGCATATGGCATTAGACCAATTTTCGCATGCCGCGAGTCAATTAAGTTAATTTGATTCATTAATTATTGTAAGCTCGTACTTGAATGCATTTCGAGTGAATAATTTATAAAAAGGTAATAATGTGTACGTAAAGTATTTTTTTAATGAATGTGTGAATTTACAAATCAACCATTTATGTAACTGAGTATAATGTTAAATGTTCTGACCATTATTTCTTTGTCGTTCGCGGTGGGTAAAGTACGTTTTATTAAAACATGTGTATACCAACTTCTAGTAATTTGCAATATTGACACTTCTTGTTGGCAGGAAAACGTTTTTGAATAACGATATAAACACTCAGCATCGTGCAGTTTATCTGTCTGCAAACTATTCCAAAACCAAACTAAAAATACATTATTCGTGGAAAAAGAACAGTTAGTCAGTGAGTCATGAATTGAGGACAATAATGTTGTTATTGTTTCAACAATCGACGGTTTCCGTATTTTAGTGGCCGCCGCATAAAACGGATATGATAAATATATGTCTATATTAAAGGGGCTTGTTCACTGATTTTTGGCCTGGTTTGAAGTTTGTAATTAAATGCTTTAATTTGATGAATGTAAACATCAAAACTAAATAGCTCCAGTATAAAACAAAAATCCTTACATGGACCCTAACCACTGACACTGACTGCTTTGTATAAGCATTCCTCGTAATTTTACAAAATATAACGATATCAATTCAACTTTCCAAATTATTCAATCGTATCGCGTTTGCAACGTTTGATAAATTTCAGGTTTTTTAATTGCCAAAAGATGCATATAATGGATATTTTAGGGCATCATAAATGTAGAACGAGAGGTGCCCAATTTCATGACAAACAAAACAAAAATATGAATAATTTATAATCTAAATACATTGTTTTCCAACAAATGCTCAATATGAGATCCATGGCAATTGTAAATTATCCTGCAACGCTTTGGCCACGATTTCAACGTCTAGTTGATGGTTGTTTGTTTCAATTTGCGCCATTCATCCTTCAGAGCTCTTTTTAGACCAGATAGTGAGTTTACGTGTCGATTCTGTAAGCGTCGTTTAAGTATCTCCCATATACCAAAATCCATTTGGGCCGCATCTTGAGACTTTGGCATCCATTCTTCGGGTGTAATGAACTTAATGGTTTGATTTTTTTTTTAGAAAACAGTGTTTAAATTTGTGGCTAGATGCACTGTCCTGATGGAAAGTCATGACGTGTTTATCCTCCGGAGAGAGTCTCGGTACATCCTTTCGTATAAATTGTTTCATAACTTTATTGATATAGTATTCTTAGTTTACCTTGGTCCCTTTGTGAATTATTCTGATCACTGATTTACCTCTGAACGATAAAGCAGCACACGCCATGAAGCCACGGGCAAACGCATTACGTTTTACAAACTAAAGTTTATCGCCGACGTTTGCTCCCATTCTGACATAACATACTCTTCTTCTTCCATAAATTCCACCACGATAAAACATCGCTCGTCAGGTGTAACAAAATCTCTCCACTTTCCACATTTAAGCTTTATATAAATAGCTTCCAAGACCTGGCCCTGCGCTTCTGAATCTGAGCCATGTTGAGCTGATGAGCCTTGAACTTCTTCCGTAGTTTTGCTTTCACAACATGCCTAATGATGTAGTAAACTGTTCCCTTGGACATTCCTGTGTCCAATGCCTTTTTTCTCTTGGTCGGCGGATTGATTTTAGAGATCCACCGACGAATTTTGCATACGACGTCAGGCGTAACCTTATATGGACGTCTACTTAAAGTTGAATTTGTAGCACCACCAGGCGTTGTTCTGCGCTATACAGTAGCATCATGTCGAATATTCCGAATACTTCCCGAAGAAATAGCATGGTCCATCATTTTAGTTCATTTGAATGCTTCTGTAACTGCATTTGCATCTCAAAAGGCCTACAACAATGTCCTTCACAGCTTCACTTATTTTCTTCTGAGGCATGTTGAATAGTGTTGACAAATTGCATGTACATTGAAGTATAGTATATTACACGACTGCTAACACAACAATGGTTCGAGAAAACCGTGCACGTACTTGAAAAAAAACACGGATTCCTTTTGTTCATTTTGATGGCAATTCTCGTATCACTGATTTCTTTAAAAAAAAAACTAAAACCAACATTTCGAAATCTGAAACATTTTATGTTTCTTTTTTTTTTCAATTTATCAAAACGTGAACAGGTCCCTTTAAAATGGTCCGGAGTCCAAACAGATGTTTCTTCATGTACAAACTATATATTTGTACTAACAGATATTTTTGCTGAGGCCCTTACACCGCTAACAAAGTATCCGCACTTATTTCTATTTACTAGAAAATGTATATGTTTGACTATAATTTTAGTCGTACTGAAAGTTCAATATTAATGTATTCACCCAATTTAAAACTCGCAAATGACATAAGAACACTCAGCAAATACGTAATTGCGGGATCTATAGCTTGCAGCATTTCATTTTTTGGGATGATTTGGATATATTTCTTTGACCCGACGAGCTGTATGGGAACACACATGTTTTAAATTGCTTTCATTTTAACGAAGAATATGTTTCTTACATTGTCCATCGTTTACTTACTTCAATTTATTCTGCAAGTCACTTGGCTAAGTTAGAAATGTTATTTTTTTAATTCTTCACCATTTCGGGAACAGGGCCGGGGCCTTTCAGATTGGGAAAAGTCGCGTCGTTTTTTTATACTTAAATTGTGAAATTTGTGTTGTATTTGTTTGCTTTAAAATTTTAATAAAAGTCTCCAAGTGAATGAAAAGTTTAAAGCACTCACAGTAAAATGTTTCAGTGTAATGTGATATCTTAGAACCCGTATTAAATATCCAGCATATACTTTCATTTGAATCGGCTTTTTAAGTTCTTTACATTTTATAAATTATCCTTATACCCAGTATTCATTCCATGAAAATTACTGCACTCTCGAACACAAACCCACACAGACCAATAAGTCGATATCAATTTCATTTTGTGCAAAAAGCTAATGTACACTAAACAGCACCCGCTTTTATACACATATTTTACAATAAAGACAAATAGAATGAAACTTATGATGAATTCGCAAATTTTTGTTAAAAACATTATAACATAAAACATGTCATCACAAATTAATTCTGTTAAAATCTATTCAAACACATACTAAATTACAGGCATTTAAACACCCACGAAGGGTACCGCACAAACTAATCTGGGACGACACTTTACGCACATTCAATTAAACCGGTTTTCATAGAGCGCGGTTTCTACACATGTACGGGCCGCTTTATAGCAATCGCATTTTTTTTTCAAGTATCACTTGTCATTTCAACTAAGACTAAGGGCGTAAATGGTACAACGGCCGGAACGCAAAATGCTGAATTGTTCATTTCGCTTAAAGCCCACTTGTTACTCGGATCTTTGACTAGGAAGTCTTAAACATTCCACCAATCCCAACCGTCAAAGTGGTGTACGTGCGAAACGAACGTTCGACCAGTTTAGTCATCTTGCAGTAGGTTAAGTGCAGAGGAGTGAAATAGGTTGGCGAACGGTGACAAGTTTCTATCATCGACGAGAAAAAAGTATGTTCTTTAAATATATTGGGCTAAATTAAGAGGAATATGTTCAAAAACGAATATGTGCATACACCCCTCTTAATTATATATGGACTTAATGATATATTGCATGCGTTCGCTCATTAAATGACTGTTTTTACGTGAATATCCGACCTCGTGGACTAATCTTCTGTTTAAAAATGGTGCCTGCACAACAATTATTGTTGTAAAGGTTGATTTATGTGCGACCTTTTTTTCAAAACTGGTTGTTGTAATTAAGCGTTCAATATTGCGAGATATGATTTTAAACCAAATGTATATGAGAAGTGTTAGGAGTCATTATCAACAGCTGTGAATGACATATACTGTAGTCAATATTTTGGAATAATAGGACATGGTACGGCAAATGTATCTACAATTTATAAATATTGATGACGCTTTAAACGATTATCAATCACTAGTACACCCTTACTGATGTATAGACAGACAGACAGACAGACAGACAGACAGTTTATTCAGACTTATACACAAGTACATCGTCTTCATACTTACGTTTACATATTATTTTCTGTCACGTAACTAGGTATAACAAATAAACATTACATAACATAAATATACATTTAGGAATACAAATACAAATCAACTATCAAAGCGGTAATGAAACTTATGGAACAGTATTATTCAGAATCGTATTTCTTATAACAAGCGCTTCTTTTATATATTTACATACATTGTAAATTACTGATTTGTCACATGAAAGTAATAACTTGTGGAATTTATATACAGATGGGTTTACATAATAAATACGGCTTATAAATTTTTTCCTTAAATCAGAATAACAGCGGCATATACAAATAAAATGGTACTCATCTTCTAAAGTCATTGCAACATAAACAATAACGTTCATTACGTGGTATGTTATTTTGGGCGTATCTGCCAGTTTGAATTCTCAAAGGATGTGCAGAGACTCTTAGTCTTACAAAAAATAATCGCAGACGTCTAGGAAGTAAGTCTAAATATGTTTCATATTCCAAACAGCTTTTAAAAACTTTATACATATCTAATACCGTACTATTATTCATTTTACCGTACCACTCTTGTTTAAAATTTTCAACAAGTCTACATTTAAACTCGCTAATAAAACGCTTAACTTGAACAACGTTTGGATTTTCAAATACATAACCAAATCTAAAATTATTTAACATGCTCTTGACATTTGAGACCCAGTTCGTATAACCTTTATTACAATCGTTCAAGGCTTGTTTGTACACATTTTGCATTATGATATTTTCATTTCTCAAAATTTTAAACCAATATTTAATAATTTTAACAAATCTGTTTATATACAATGGATATCTACCTAATTCTCCATAAACAGCAACATTACATGTATTTATTTTCACCTGCAGCAAGCGTTTGCAAAATTTTAAATGTATACGTTCTATAACATCTGACTTCGTGAAACCCCACACTTCTGAGGCATAATTTAATATAGAACCCACAAAAGAGTCAAATAACTGGCAAAATATTTTCGGTTTTATGTCAAATTCATTGCATTTAAACAATAATGTATTCAATGCTTTAAGGGCTTTACCAACCAAATGTTCTTGGTTTAATTTAAAACTTCCAGTATAATTCAACACCGTGCCTAAATAGTTAAAGTTATCAACAACTTCGATATAATTACCATTGTATGACCATTTTTCATTTTCTTTTAATCCCCCTCTTTTCCGAAAAACCATTATTTTAGTTTTTGCAGTGTTAACATTTAGCCCCCAAGCATTGCAGTATACATACAATTTATCTAAATGTGATTGGACCTCAGCAGGTGACTTGCCTAAAATAGCCATGTCATCGGCAAAAAGTAATAAAATCAACACAATATCATCTATACTCAAACCAGAGTTAATGCTATCTTGTAAGTAAAGTTCAAGATCTTCGACAAATAAAGAAAACAAGATCGGCGACATTACCTCCCCTTGCCTCAGTCCAACCGCATAGCTAAAATAATCTGAATAAGATGAACATGATTTAACACGTGACTTAACATTCGCATACATATCCTTCACTATTCTAAGCAATTTACCTTGTATACCAGACTTAAACAATTTCAACCATAATGCATTGCGGTAAATACTATCAAAACATTTTAACATATCGACGTAAATATCATACAAACGTTTATTTTCATTCAAATAATTTTGAACAATTGACATCAGAATAAAAATAGCATCAACAGTTGAATAACCTTTTCTAAATCCGAACTGCGCATCCGAAATAATAGTGTTTTCATTGCAAAAAGTTTCAATGCGTTTATTTAAAATCGTGGTAAATAATTTTGAGAAACAGCTAACTAAGGTAATCCCTCTATAGTTATTTACATCATTAACTGAACCTTTTTTATGCAAAGGGATTATAACCCCTTCTGTCCATTATCTGGGAAAAAGCCCGATACAAAAATACCGTTAAACACATCGCATAAATGGGCAGATTAAATATCACTACATTCAAGAAAATATTCATTCAACATACAATCACTACCCGATGATTTATTACGTTTTAAATGTTTAATCGCATTACGAACTTCCTCAACAGATATAGGCAAGTCAAGTTCAGGAAATGAAGAATTTTCTACGTTAAAATCATTATTTAAGCAGAAATCCTCTGCTTCAATATTACAAACATCTGATATATTACTACTTAGGTTTTCAAAAAACTTTGTAAATTCTTCTAAAGATATTTTATTTTTAATAACTCTATTTTTAGATTTGAAAAAAACGCCAAAGTCCCTTGGTTTGTGTTTTCTTAAATTTTCAATCTCAATCATTTTTGCCTATAACAACATGCTTCTTCTTTCGAATTAAGTCCTTATAAATCCTCTTACAGGGACAGAAAAGGCGCGAGGGAGAGACGAGGGACGCGACGACGACGACGACGACGACGAC
>NC_068358.1:113266306-113273806 GCF_020536995.1 Dreissena polymorpha
AGTATTAAATGCGTAATTATATTGGTATTATAAATGTTACCAATGTATACCCCATCGATTGTGCTTGCTTCATCGATTGTGCTAGCCAGCCAGCTGGGGGACTTTAGCCCCTTGGGCCCCCCCACCTAAATACGCCTCTGGCTTGGATTCTCAATTGTTCGCGCATGCGCACTGACTGCTCTGAAAAAGCACTGGTTACAGTTACGTTATACATATGCACACAGACATGTGTTTAGTAAATAAATCGATCAGAAATTCCGAAATTAACACTATAATACCTTAATTATAATTCAAAAATATCAGAACCAATATTGTGCATTAACATATTCACTTGTATCTTTGTGAAAATAAGAGTTAATGATAAGCTTCAACGTATCGGTTATCTTGAGATTTAACACCGACGAATTCACAAAACAAAGCTGCAACATAGCCGTATTATTTCCTGCAAAAGCATTTTAATAAATTAAATTTCAACAAAAATAAAACATATTATTGCATTATTTTAATTATCAATGTTGTGGGTGGATTAGTGTGCTCATTTTTCATGAGCGATCGAAATTGTAAAGGATGGGTTGAATCAACAATAAAACAAAGCCCTATACAAAACAAAATAAATGACAATATTTTAATTTAAGGATAATTTTATTTTACATTAAATGAGTTTCCTTTCAATTAAATGCCAATTGTGATGCATTTCAACATACAACTGAAAAATAAACTTTCACATGGTGCTACTTGAACTGTCTATGCATTTCTCTACTAGTGTTTATAACTGATAAATATCGAGCATTTTATATCATAAGTATATATTGTTTTTAGTTTTCGTTAATGTTATTAACTGCCATTTTGGTCAAACTTAATTGCTTTTTTATGATATTGTTTCGTTTAAAGCGGGTAACATACACACTTTGTACGTTATTACGCAATTTTATCGCTAAATACGATACATGTTTAGAAGTGCATTTTATAACTATTAAATACTTATTAAATACTCAAATATTATGATTACACGGCTAATATATATATATATTAGTCTTGGAATATTCCTTTTCCAAGACGTTCTATCTCGACCCAACGAGATAACTAACAATGTTATTTGGAACTCGATGCAAACGTTTGTCTTACATGTTTTTAAACGGTTGACAGATGCACACTTTTAACTGTGTTTCCAACTGCATGTATTATGGGCTGATTTATCGGCGAAATATCTTTCAACTCGGTCAAACGCTAAACAAAACACAAGGTGATTCATGTATTTATTAATGTGCTGACCCTTCAAGCTGTGATGAAGAATCCGCTTAGCTAATGATTTGTGAGCTTTAGCTGAAATGATTATTTAGAAACACAAATTTGACAGTATTTTGATAACAAACATCAGAACTTAAACACAGCTATCGTTTATGGACTTTACATTATGTGTTTTAGTGTTCTTTTTCAATACATTGGAAATAAAATATGAATCTATTACAAAAATCCTGGCGAATAATATGTATTATACTCTAAAACACGCATCTTCCAGGTCTTATCTAGAACACATGTATATTTTATCCGATAGCTCTTTGAATTTGTGGACTTAACACAGACTTAGAAGCTGTACAAAATTAGGCAGGCACTTTATGTATCGGCGCCATTAAATTATGCAATATATATACGCTCTTTTTAACGATGTAAAATGCAGAACACTTATGAAAAGAATGCAGAAAAAACAAATTTATTTTATTTACTTAGCAAAACACAGCATATGCCCCTAATACGTCTCAAATCTCATTCTAATCCACCGACCTAACCGCTACCACCTTAGAAACAACGAATCAGTTAATCTTATTCAGGCAAGAAGTGAGTCATATCAATGCTCATTTCTTCCAACAGCTATACGAGAGTAGAATGCCCTTTTCGCTAGACTTGCAACTATCTTTCACGGTGTCTTCTTTTAAGTCTCCCTTAGCAAAAGTCTAAAAAAAATCGTCTGCATTATTTATTATTGGTACAATAGCGGGTAAAATTCGCAAGATTGCGCCCTCAGTTCAGATCTCTAAATAACGAGCTATTCCGAAAAGCACAAGTTGAGAGTCTTCTGTGCTCATGTGGAGAAATTGAAACTATCAACCATTTCCCTCTACATAGTTAGCACTACAAACTTATTAAGAATAATCTGTTCGGAAATAACCCCCGTCCTTTTGCAAGAAACAACTTACTATTTGGATATGAAAACATTGAGCCTTAGCAAAACATAACTCTTGTTCAAAATTTCCAACGATACATCGTCTTGTCAAATCGTTTCTCGTTATAACTGGCATCCATATTTGATGGTGTCGAATGTCCTTCTTCCGTATCTGTTCTTCGTATTTCCACCCAGTCTTACTCGTTTCCTGCTCTACCTCATAATATACTTGATGCATATTGTACATACTTGTATTATTCCGTTATATATATCTTAATATACATTTTATCACTTCATGTTCACTTACAAAGTAAAAATAATTGTGAATACACTGACAATACTTATTTGGATAGTTAAAAATAGTGGTAATATCTGAAACCTAGAACAACTCATTTTCTTTAGGTAACAACTTAGACTATGATGTCCACGTGCCTTACGAGCGTATTGGCGCTGATTCTTACACTGTGCACGGGTATATCAAGGGGCCAGTGTCCAGAGAAGTGCAATTGCACTGGACTTCGGGTAGTCTGCGAGGGACAACAACTGCAGAACATACCCCTTTCCCTACCAGCCGCTGAATACTTGTAAGTTCCGGAACAATGTATAAGCTGTTTTATGTGTTATGTATATCTGTCTCTATATTTGTCTTTCTCTAATCACGCATGCTTAAATAATGATTACAAAGATGCATCATCATCATCCTCATCCTCCTCCTCATCCTCCTCCTCCTCCTCCTCCTCCTCCCCGCCTCCGCCTCCGCAGCAGCAGCAGCAGCATCAGCAGCATCAGCATCAGCCGCAGCATTAGCAGCAGCATCATCATCATCATCATCATCCGCAGCAGCCGCAGCATCCTCATCATCCTCATCATCATCATCATCATCATCATCGTCAGCGTCATCGTCATCATCATCCTCATCATCATCATCATCATCATCATCATCATCATCATCATCATCATCATCATCATCATCATCATCATCATCATCATCATCATCATCATCATCGTCGTCATTTTCATCATCATCATCATCATCACCATCATCATCATCATCATCACCACCATCATCATCATCATCATCATCATCATCATCACCATCATCATCATCATAATCATCATCACCATCATCATCATCATCATCATTATCATCATCATATATACTACTCTGCCTATTGTTAATTATACTATTTTATCCTTAGAGAGAAAAGTGTTAAATTTAATAGTCAATTAATGATGGTTTGTGTATACTAATGACCTTTTGATTAATCATTGCGTTTTCATTCCTTATAAAAACAACAACATTTATAGATGTTATACATACCTGAACAGGCAATTGACATATTTATTATGTTACCGGGACTGAATTGGGTTTAAAAAGAATCTGTTTCTGAAGATCTGAATTATGTTTCATTTAAATAAAAACAGTTATAGCATACAATTAGTATAACTTAAAAATGAAACTTTTATTCAATACAACATATTCTAGACATGTGCATGTTTCAATTTAGAAAGCATTTTAAGAGCAAATGCTATTAATTATCTAAGTTGTGACACAATGCAAGATATATTGTAAGACATGCATTATTTATAGTATCTCAATTTATTTTGTTTCTGAAACTAAACAATTACAAACAATGAATATTTAAAAGTTGTGCTTCGTTGGAAATACATGGGGTGTAAGAACATCATTAACCATTTCAATCATGCCCGTCATAATACTATGACATAATAAACTATTTTAGTCCATTAAATTTAGATAAGAAACAATCGCATGTCAATATGATTTTAAACAAATGTGACATTTGAAGACCTTTTGTGTTCATAATTACAAATTAGAATGTATCCTTAGTTATTTATATTAACACGTTGAGTACATTATGTTATTTTGTGAAATAAGAATAGCATATTAAGAGTTCAAGGTTATTTTAGTTTGATTTTGTTAACACAACGGAAAAACACACAAAGCAATCAATGTCAAAACAATAAAGAAGTATCGTTTAAAATTAAAATATTGTATTTTATACACGTATCCCATCGTAATAGATACATGTACGATTGCAGTGCTTTTCGCAGCAGCAGACAGATATACCTCTTATTTAGCTTGAACTCGTTGGAGATAACTCTAATGGCTTAGTACTAGACTCACCCATTCAATGATTTTACGGGATTTTATCTTGTGTTTATATTATCAGTAAACTTGTTAACTTTCGGTGTTCTTTACATCAACACCGGGAACATTTGAACTGTGTTTACCTGTATTGTTTGAATTATTAATCACATTGCGTTGTTTGTTGTTACTTCAGGAGCCTGCGTAACAACCAAATACGCAACATTTCTCGGCAGTCGTTCAAGGGCTTGACTCAACTACAAGCACTGTGAGTTACAATAGACACATTATTGTCTTGAAATACATACCTTGAATATGTCAGTGTATAAATGTGTTAGTCTCTGGTCTGCTTGATTGAATGGAATAACTTTCTGTGTTGTTGTTTCTTTGTCTTATGATTACCCTCTAGACAGCTTGGTCATTGCGCTTTTTTGGTAAGAAGGCTGTTAAACAATGTTTAACAACTGTTACATATTCTGGCGGTTGTTCTTTTGGTTTTTAAATATTCACAGATGCTATTATTTGCTATATAGGTAGATGAATCTTCAAACAGTATTAGCTTTTTTTCAGTATTTGATTAAGTCTTTCATAGCAGTGTAATCCTCGATGATTATTTAAGTGCACATTGTTTTTGTTTAAGGTATTTATCAGGCAACCAAATCGAAACCATAGACGACGGAGTTTTCGAAGAAGTGCCGAACTTAGTCTACTTGTAAGTCGTTTTCAGAGATCAAATCCAGGAAATATAAGGCATGTAAAGTTATTATGTTGTAATTGTCTATTTGGCGTAGACTAGAACATATTTGTCCATCGTTTTCTATTTCAAAATACGTTATTTAATAAAACTTCATTTATAAAAGCTCATTTAAATATGTCTACCAATGGTTCAAAATACACATTTCTTTGAAATAAGATCGGAAACTCCTTCTGGAATGATAGTTCGCACTTCGTTTATAAAATATTGTGAACAAAACTACAAAAACAAGTTTAACAGAGATACTACAATCTTTGTTTTTCCAGGACATTTTTTGTTTTCAAGCTAGAAAATAATGATCACACTTTGAAAAAGTTTAAAGGAAATACGTTTAATCAGTTAACTGCAATTTGTCTACATGCAATCGATATTTTATCGCCGTGACTGAAGAATTGGAAAACCAATTGACAAGAAAGCCATTTATACGGGCTGTTTTAGAAGAAAATTTCAGTCTATTATAAGCCGGTCAGCCACCATTGCATTCGCCTTTGTTTTGTGTCCGATACGATCGCTCTGTCATTTTCGCCATTGAATAAATATAATGGAGCCGAACAGTGAAACTTTTGGCTTAATTTTTTTTTATTCCGAAGCACGAGCGAAAATCCCCGGCATATATCTTACAAAATGCTAACATCGAATTATTAATGATTTGCTGGAATTTTGTTACCACGAAATCTTGAATAGTAAATGCTATTGAAAATTGTCAAATTAAAATAAAATAAATACAACTAGCTCAATTTGTGACTTTTTTTTTTTCAAATCAGACGTTTTCACCTTACAAAGGCCGTAGTCTTCATGTTATACACTCGCATCCGCTCCAGAAAATGTTTAGAGTTGCTGTGTTTCGTTTCAAAATTTCTGGTTCGTTTTGTATATCTGACAATACATATGTTGAATACGATGTTAAAACTTGCGTTCGTACATCTTTTTGAAATAAGAAACATTTTAAATTGTATTGTACAGTGGTCTGAATCATTGTATACAGTAACGAAGGTATACGATTGAGGCCCCAATGCTTTATACGATCTGAATAAATGGAAAGGTACGAATTAAAATAATTACTATTTTGGTACAGCGCAAAGGACTGTTGCCTCCAATTATTAAAAAGCAACATGTCAACAGAGGGTAAAGTTTGACGCGTCTGGTGCCACCATTACACAAAAGGCATATAACAAACGAATAACAACACATGTTTACGTTTCATGAGTTTCCGTAAACAGTCGTATTTCAATGATTCAGCACTTACCCTTACAACAATTACGTTCCGTTAAAGCTTTGCTTTGCTTTAATGACAAGAAACATTATGAACAACATGTATAATAAAACATGTCTATTACACATTTATAGAGATACATTTTTAGTTCCGTACAATAAATGTTAACAATAGAGTTTCTAAAAAATAAATAACATAAAGCTATACATAGGTATTGAGCATTATGCTTATTATATTAGAAGTATTTATGCAGATTTGATATAAAATATTATATACATACCATTAAACAAACAATTGCACAAACAAACATACAATAGAACCGGCGGATAATGGCACTCAGTTAGTTGTATGTGTATTCTGAACAATATTCAATATGGACTTTCTGATCAACAGTGCTTCTTTAACAAAAACAGATAATTTAATAGCTTCTTCTTTTTTACACAGTCTCATAATGCATAGGAATTTATACACTGATGGTCGCTTGAAAAAATAAGGTTTTATGTATTTTTTCCTGATATCGTTATAACAAGGGCATATTAAAATAAAATGATATTCGTCCTCTATATCACGTGAGCTACAACAAATGCAATATCTTTCTTTCTTAGCAATTCGATTAGTACTAAACCTGCCCGTTTGGATTCTTAGTGGGTGTCTAGACATTCGTAATCTACAGAAGTAAAATCTGAGACTTTTAGGTAAAACATCTAGGTATTTTTCATATTCAAACGTTAATTTAAATTCTTTGTACAACACATTAAAACAGGACTTCTAAGCGAGCGTAACCAATCTTGTTTAAAACAATCTATGACTCGGCATTTAAATTCAGCCAAGAAAGCGTTTTTGTTAATATACTGATAATTTTCAAACACGTATGCGAACCCATAATCATTTAGGAGATGCTTTACATTTGTAACCCAATTTCTTTTCCCGTTAATACAATCTTTGAGAGCCTCGTTATAAACAACATTTAATATAATATTATCACTGTCTTTGATATTAAACCAATATTTAATTATTCTAATGTATCTATGGATATAGAGTGGATATCTGCCCAGCTCACCATAGACTGCAGCAGAACACGTATTGCTGTTTACTCTTAATAGTTGTTTACAAAATTTAAGGTGAATTCTTTCTATTTTCTTTGATTTGATTTGGTATAACCCCAAACTTCACAAGAATAGTTAAGTATGGGTGTTACAAATGCATCGAATAGTTGGCAAAATATTTTGGGCGAAATGTCAAAGTCGTTGCATTTGCAAACTAGA
>NC_068358.1:113278806-113288806 GCF_020536995.1 Dreissena polymorpha
TATACACGTATTCCATCTTAATAGATACATATGCGATTGCAGTTCTCTTCTCATAGGCGGGATAAGACATACCTCTTATTTAGCTTGGGATCGCTGGAGATAACTCTCATGTCTTACTGCTAGACTCGACCATTCAACGATTTAAAGGGATCTCATTTGCTGGTTATATTATCAGTATACTTGTAAACTGTCGGTGTTCTTTAAATCAACACCGGGAACATTTGATTTGTGTTAACCTGTATTATTTAAATTATTAGTCACATGGCGTTGTGTGTTGTTACTTCAGGTGGCTGAATGACAACCAAATACGCAGCATTTCACGGGAGTCGTACAATGGCTTGACTCAACTCCGCATATTGTGAGTTACAATAGACACATTATTTGTCTTGAAATACATCAATCTGTCAGTGATTACATGTTTTAGTCTGTGGTCTGCTTGATTGAATGGAAGAACTTTCTGTGTTGTTGTTCCTTTGTCTTATGATTACGCTCTAGACAGCGTGGTTAAATGCGCTTTCTCGTAAGAATGCTGATAAACATAGTTAAACAACTGTTACTTATTCTGGCGGTTGTTCTTTTGGTTTTTGAATATAGACACATGCTCGTCTTTCCTATATATATATATATATATATATATATATATATATATATATATATATATATATATATATATATATATATATATATTTATTTATATATGACTTTTTATTATTTGAATACGACGACCAAATTTGCTTTTGTTCGAAAACGTTCTTATAGACTTTAAACAATGTCATCATAATCATCATCATCATCATCATCATCACCATCATCATCACTACCACCACCACCACCAGCACCGCCACCACCACCATCACCACCACCACCACATCCGTGTCCTACGAACAGATATTCAGTTAAGGTCTTAGAACTGTAAAACGATCTTCGTGTAATTTCGTCTTATTTCGTTTAAGACTGTCAATCCGAACGATTTCCGAGTAAAAGCGTTATACGACGAACATTTGGTCAAAATCAAAATTAGCGGTACATTCGCCTTCAAAGAGATATGTAGTGTTGAGGTTAGTATTGGCCTTGCCAATGCAAGTGAAGCTGGAACATTATATTGCATTGCGGTGAAACTAAAATATTTGTCGATTATTATAATTATTTTACTATTGTATCCGTTGAGAGAAAAGTGTTGAAACAAATTATCAAATAATGATTGTGTGGGTATACTAATGACAAGTTGATAAAGCAATGCTTTTGCACTTCTTATAAAGAAAAACATGTATAAATAGTATACATACCTGAACAGTCAATGGACATACTTATGTATGCTACCGGGACTGAATTGGGTTAGAAACGAAATTGTTTTTGAAGATCTGACTAATGTTTAATTTATATAAAAACAGATGAAGCATACAATTATTATAACTTTAAAACAATTAACTTTTATTAAATAAAACATGTTCTAGAAATGAGCATGCTTCAATTTAGAAAGCATTTGTAAGAACAAAGGCTATTAATGATCGAAGTAGGGATGTCATGCATGATAATTTAAGACGTACATTATTTATATAATCTCAATGTTTTTGTTTTCTGAAACTGAACAATAACAAACAACGAATATTTAAAAGTTGTGCTACTTTTTTGGACATGGGGTGTTAGAACATCATTTACCATTTCCATCATGCCCATCATAATACTATGACATTATAAAATAATTTAGTCCATTAAATTTACATATGAAAAAATCACATGTCAAGATGAATTCAAACAAATGTAACATTTGAAGACATTTTCCTGCTCATCATTACACATTATAATTTACCCTTACATATATATATATATATATATATATATATATATATATATATATATATATATATATATTGACACGTTAAGTACACGTTTCCACTTTGTGAAATTCGAATAACACATTCAGAGTTCAAGCTTATTTAAGTTTGATGGTGTTATTTCAACGGAAAAACAAACTAACTAATTAATGTAATGAACGTATTGTATAATTTACATATTGTGTTTTATACACGTATCCCATCTTAAAAGATACATATGCAATTGCAGTGCTTTATCATTTGCCGAGAGAAGACATGCCTGTTATTAAGATTAGGCTCGCTGGAGATAACTATAATGGCTTACTACTAGACTCACCCATTCAATGATTTTACCGGATCTCATCTGCTGGTTATATTATCAGTAAACTTGTTAACTTTCGGTGTTCTTGAAATCAACACCGGGAACATTTGATTTATGTGTACCTCAATTATATGAATTATTAGTTACATGGCGTTGTGTGTTGTTTCTTCAGGTACCTGGATAACAACCAAATACACAACATTTCTCGGGAGTTGTTCAAGGGCTTGACCCAACTTCAAGAACTGTGAGTAACAATAGACACATTATTTGTCTTGAAATACATGCGATCAATCTGTCAGTGTATAAATGTGTTAGTCTGTGGTCTGCTTGGTTGATTGGAATAACTTTCTGTGTTGTTGTTCCTTTGTCTTATGTTTACCCTCTAGACAGCGTGTTTAAGTGCGCTTTCTGGTAAAACTGCTGTTAAACAATGTTAAACAACTGTTACATACTCTGGCGGTTGTTCTTTTGGTTTTTGAATATAGACACATGCTAGTCTTTCCTATATAAAGGCATACGCGAATGTATTTTAAAAAACTCATAGGTTTTTATAAGATAGTTGATCAAATGTTTCATAAAAGTATATGTATCGCTTTAGTTGACGTTGTTTTTGTTAAAGGTCTTTAAACAACAACAGCCTCGAATCCATAGACGCCGGTGTATTGGAAGGAGTGCCGAACATAACCAAACTGTAAGACTCTTTTAGACTACAAATTAAGCACGTTACAAAATGTGAAGTTATAATTTTGTGATTTTTGGATATTCTATTTTGTTCCGATTTCACTATTACGAGCTGGTTACACTATTGCATAAAACATCATGCATTAATGCTCATTTAAATATGTTCACCAATGGTTTAAAATATCCATTTCCATGACGATGGATCGACGTATCTCTTCTGGTAAGATATATGTTCGCAATTCGTTTGTGGTGGGAACCAAAATGTACTAAAAGTATAACACGTGTTATACAACTGCAAGGATTTTGCTTCTTTCTGCGCTAGATTTCATGAACGTTTGATCGAAATGTGATGAAACGTTAAGGAAATACTTTCCATTGTGAATTACGATATATCTATATGAATTCCATATTTCGTCGCTATGACTGCGATACTTCGAATACTTATTGGCAAGAAATCAATTTATACGGGCTGTTTTGGAATTGCTCGTTTATCATAAGCAGGTCGGTTACCATTTCATTCGCATTTGTTTTGTTTCGGATAAGATCGGGTCGCTCGGACCTTACTACCATTCTGAATAAACATCATATAAATGAGCAGGGAAACGGTTGTGTTTACATTTATTAATTTCGCAGCACTTGTGGTCATCTCCGGCTTATATCTTGAATATCTTAAAAATACCCACATCGACTTATCGATTTAGCTGGGATGTGTGCAACGCGGTAATTTGAATAGTAAATGTTACTGAAAATGTTTAAATTGTAATGAAAATAAATATAACTATTTAGATTTGTTACATATGTATGATTGTATTATATTATCACGCGTTTTTTCCTGTATCATGCCAGAGTCTTTTATGTTATACTTTCGTAACCACTCAGAAGATTTTTTAAGAGAGTTAATTTGTTTAGTATTAAATACGAACTTTTAGTTTGTCGTTTATATATATATATAATATAACAATATTTAATATATTAAAAGCATAAATAGTGGATTTATTTTTAAATATATACCAAAAAGCGGTATTTGAACATTTGCACAGTTTGAATCATTTTATATGAAAAATAGACACGGTGACATCTAATGATCAGTGGTTAGGTGGGCAATATACGCAATTTAGGGCCCGATTTCTATCGGTCATTTCAAATAAGTCTTGCTTAATTGATATTTAATTTTATTTATTACAATTGGCAAAATAGGCGTCCTAAACAAATGTTAGTTTTGCAACTTGGAATGTCTGATAATCCTTATTTGTTCGGTGCAATGTTCTTAAACTTTCATTCGGATGTAGAATACCATAATAATTGAAAAAATGGAACAAAAAGACAGAAAATCAAAAGGTTGTGTTACGGTGCTAAATCATTAAAAGTTTATTCAGGAATGTGCTTATATATTCAACCGTATACAGGATTATATATGCCAAATACGGTAACAACAACGATTATAAAAGGCAAACTTTCCATGACAACTATTTTATTAATTTTATTATTTTATCCGTTGAGATAAAGGTGTAAAAACAAATTATCAAATAATAATGGTGTGTGTATACTAATGACAAGTTGATCAATCAATGCGTTTGCACTTCTTATTAAGAAAACATTTATAAATATTATACATACCTGAACAGTCAATGGACATACTTATTTATGTTACCGGGACTGAATTGGGTCAGAAAAGAAATTGTATCTGAAGATATGGATGATGATTCATTTTAAATAAAAATATTTCAAGCATACAATTATTATAACTTAAAAAAAGAATTTTTTATTCAATACAGCATGTTCAAGACATGTGCATGCTTCAATTTAGAAAGAGCACAGGCTATAAATTATCGAAATTGTGATGTCATGCATGATATTTTATGACATGCATTTAAATAAAATCTCAATGATTATTTTTCTGAAACTAAACAAACACAAACAATGAATATTTAAAAGTTGTGCTACTTTGTTGGAAATACATGGGGTGTAAGAACAGCATTAACCATTTCCATCATGCCCGTCATAATACTATGGCATTATAAAATTATTTTCTCCATTACATTTAGATAAGAAACAATGATGATTTCAAACAAATGTGACATGTGAAGACCTTTTTGTGCTCCTCATTACAAATAAGCATTTACCCGTAGTCATTTATATTGACACGTTGAGTACATGATGCCACTTTGTGAAATTAGAATAACAAATTCAGAGTTCAACGTTATTTAAGTTTGGTGTTGTTATTTCATCGAAAAAACACACCAACCAATAAAAGTATAAAAAAGAAGTATCGTAACATTTACATATTGTGTTTTATACACGTATTCCATCTTAATAGATACATATACGATTGCAGTTCTTTTCACATAGCCGGGTTAAGACATACCTCTTATTTAGCTTGGGATCGCTGGAGATAACTCTAATGTCTTACTGCTAGACTCGACCATTCAACGATTTAAAGGGATCTCATTTGCTGGTTATATTATCAGTATACTTGTAAACTGTCGGTGTCCTTTAAATCAACACCGGGAACATTTGATTTGTGTTAACCTGTATTATTTAAATTATTAGTCACATGGCGTTGTGTGTTG
This sequence comes from Dreissena polymorpha, assembly GCF_020536995.1. Lineage (NCBI taxonomy): Eukaryota > Metazoa > Mollusca > Bivalvia > Myida > Dreissenidae > Dreissena > Dreissena polymorpha. The sequence continues at coordinate 113,284,194 of NC_068358.1, forward strand.
TTACTTCAGGTGGCTGAATGACAACCAAATACGCAACATTTCACGGGAGTCGTTCAATGGCTTGACTCAACTCCGCATATTGTGAGTTACAATAGACACATTATTTGTCTTGAAATACATCAATCTGTCAGTGATTACATGTTTTAGTCTGTGGTCTGCTTGATTGAATGGAAGAACTTTCTGTGTTGTTGTTCCTTTGTCTTATGATTACGCTCTAGACAGCGTGGTTAAAAGCGCTTTCTCGTAAGAATGCTGATAAACATAGTTAAACAACTGTTACTTATTCTGGCGGTTGTTCTTTTGGTTTTTGAATATAGACACATGCTCGTCTTTCCTATATATATATATATATATATATATATATATATTGACACGTTAAGTACACGTTTCCACTTTGTGAAACTCGAATAACACATTCAGAGTTCAAGGTTATTTAAGTTTGATGGTGTTATTTCAACGGAAAAACAAACTAACTAATTAATGTAATGAACGTATTGTATAATTTACATATTGTGTTTTATACACGTATCCCATCTTAAAAGATACATATGCAATTGCAGTGCTTTATCCTTTGCCGAGAGAAGACATGCCTGTTATTAAGATTAGGCTCGCTGGAGATAACTATAATGGCTTACTACTAGACTCACCCATTCAATGATTTTACCGGATCTCATCTGCTGGTTATATTATCAGAAAACTTGTTAACTTTCGGTGTTCTTGAAATCAACACCGGGAACATTTGATTTATGTGTACCTCAATTATATGAATTATTAGTTACATGGCGTTGTGTGTTGTTTCTTCAGGTACCTGCATAACAACCAAATACACAACATTTCTCGGGAGTTGTTCAAGGGCTTGACCCAACTTCAAGAACTGTGAGTAACAATAGACACATTATTTGTCTTGAAATACATGCGATCAATCTGTCAGTGTATAAATGTGTTAGTCTGTGGTCTGCTTGGTTGATTGGAATAACTTTCTGTGCTGTTGTTCCTTTGTCTTATGTTTACCCTCTAGACAGCGTGTTTAAGTGCGCTTTCTGGTAAAACTGCTGTTAAACAATGTTAAACAACTGTTACATACTCTGGCGGTTGTTCTTTTGGTTTTTAAATATTCACAGATGCTATTATTTGCTATATAGGTAGATGAATCTTCAAATAGTATTAGCTTTTTTTAAGTATTTGATTAAGTCTTTCATAGCAGTGTAATCCTCGATGATTATTTAAGTGCACATTGTTTTTGTTTAAGGTATTTATCAGTCAACCAAATCGAAACCATAGACGACGGAGTTTTCGAAGAAGTGCCGAACTTAGTCTACTTGTAAGTCGTTTTCAGAGATCAAATCCAGGAAATATAAGGCATGTAAAGTTATTATGTTGTAATTGTCTATTTGGCGTAGACTAGAACATATTTGTCCATCGTTTTCTATTTCAAAATACGTTATTTAATAAAACTTCATTTATAAAAGCTCATTTAAATATGTCTACCAATGGTTCAAAATACACATTTCTTTGAAATAAGATCGGAAACTCCTTCTGGAATGATAGTTCGCACTTCGTTTATAAAATATTGTGAACAAAACTACAAAACAAGTTTAACAGAGATACTACAATCTTTGTTTTTCCAGGACATTTTTTGTTTTCAAGCTAGAAAATAATGATCACACTTTGAAAAATTTTAAAGGAAATACGTTTAATCAGTTAACTGCAATTTGTCTACATGCAATCGATATTTTATCGCCGTGACTGAAGAATTGGAAAACCAATTGACAAGAAAGCCATTTATACGGGCTGTTTTAGAAGAAAATTTCAGTCTATTATAAGCCGGTCAGCCACCATTGCATTCGCCTTTGTTTTGTGTCCGATACGATCGCTCTGTCATTTTCGCCATTGAATAAATATAATGGAGCCGAACAGTGAAACTTTTGGCTTAATTTTTTTTTATTCCGAAGCACGAGCGAAAATCCCCGGCATATATCTTACAAAATGCTAACATCGAATTATTAATGATTTGCTGGAATTTTGTTACCACGAAATCTTGAATAGTAAATGCTATTGAAAATTGTCAAATTAAAATAAAATAAATACAACTAGCTCAATTTGTGACATTTTTTTTTTCAAATCAGACGTTTTCACCTTACAAAGGCCGTAGTCTTCATGTTATACACTCGCATCCGCTCCAGAAAATGTTTAGAGTTGCTGTGTTTCGTTTCAAAATTTCTGGTTCGTTTTGTATATCTGACAATACATATGTTGAATACGATGTTAAAACTTGCGTTCGTACATCTTTTTGAAATAAGAAACATTTTAAATTGTATTGTACAGTGGTCTGAATCATTGTATACAGTAACGAAGGTATACGATTGAGGCCCCAATGCTTTATACGATCTGAATAAATGGAAAGGTACGAATTAAAATAATTACTATTTTGGTACAGCGCAAAGGACTGTTGCCTTCAATTATTAAAAAGCAACATGTCAACAGAGGGTGAAGTTTGACGCGTCTGGTGCCACCATTACACAAAAGGCATATAACAAACGAATAACAACACATGTTTACGTTTCATGAGTTTCCGTAAACAGTCGTATTTCAACGATTCAGCACTTACCCTTACAACAATTACGTTCCGTTAAAGCTTTGCTTTGCTTTAATGACAAGAAACATTATGAACAACATGTATAATAAAACATGTCTATTACACATTTATAGAGATACATTTTTAGTTCCGTACAATAAATGTTAACAATAGAGTTTCTAAAAAATAAATAACATAAAGCTATACATAGGTATTGAGCATTATGCTTATTATATTAGAAGTATTTATGCAGATTTGATATAAAATATTATATACATACCATTAAACAAACAATTGCACAAACAAACATACAATAGAACCGGCGGATAATGGCACTCAGTTAGTTGTATGTGTATTCTGAACAATATTCAATATGGACTTTCTGATCAACAGTGCTTCTTTAACAAAAACAGATAATTTAATAGCTTCTTCTTTTTTACACAGTCTCATAATGCATAGGAATTTATACCCTGATGGTCGCTTGAAAAAATAAGGTTTTATGTATTTTTTCCTGATATCGTTATAACAAGGGCATATTAAAATAAAATGATATTCGTCCTCTATATCACGTGAGCTACAACAAATGCAATATCTTTCTTCCCTAGCAATTCGATTAGTACTAAACCTGCCCGTTTGGATTCTTAGTGGGTGTCTAGACATTCGTAATCTACAGAAGTAAAATCTGAGACTTTTAGGTAAAACATCTAGGTATTTTTCATATTCAAACGTTAATTTAAATTCTTTGTACAACACATTAAAACAGGACTTCTAAGCGAGCGTAACCAATCTTGTTTAAAACCATCTATGACTCGGCATTTAAATTCAGCCAAGAAAGCGTTTTTGTTAATATACTGATAATTTTCAAACACGTATGCGAACCCATAATCATTTAGGAGATGCTTTACATTTGTAACCCAATTTCTTTTCCCGTTAATACAATCTTTGAGAGCCTCGTTATAAACAACATTTAATATAATATTATCACTGTCTTTGATATTAAACCAATATTTAATTATTCTAATGTATCTATGGATATAGAGTGGATATCTGCCCAGCTCACCATAGACTGCAGCAGAACACGTATTGCTGTTTACTCTTAATAGTTGTTTACAAAATTTAAGGTGAATTCTTTCTATTTTCTTTGATTTGATTTGGTATAACCCCAAACTTCACAAGAATAGTTAAGTATGGGTGTTACAAATGCATCGAATAGTTGGCAAAATATTTTGGGCGAAATGTCAAAGTCGTTGCATTTGCAAACTAGAACATTTAAAGCTTTTAACGCCTTTCCATTGAGATGTTCAATATTTTTACAAAAGTTTCCAGTGTAATTAAATACAGTGCCTAGGTAGTTACAATCATCAACAACTTCAATTGGTTGGCTATTATAGGTCCATTTTTCGTTTGCTAATAGCGCCCCACGTTTTCGAAAGACCATTATTTTCGTTTTTGTTATATTTACAGTCAGACCCCACGTACAGCAAAATGAATACAAAAAATCTTAATGTTTCTGAGTTTCATCTGGAGTTTTACCTATAATAGCCATATCATCAGCAAACAACAACAACATCACAATTAAATCATCAATACTTAAGCCTGGATCAATATTGTACTGCAAATAAAGCTCTAAATCTTCAACAAATAATGAAAATAATAGAGGTGACATAACCTCTCCTTGGCGTAAACCAATAGCGTAATTAAAGTATTCAGAATAGGAAGAGCATAATTTAACACAAGAATTTACTTTTTGGTACATTTAGAGTATCTACCATGCTGGTATAGTCGTGCGAAGTCTCAGTTCTTCACTTGCACATCACCATTTGTACAAACTGGCGGTTAATAACTTGTACAGTGCTCATGTTTCAGCGTCCTGTGTATTTAACGTATGAAGTCGCAGATGATTTTTCTAAACATTTTCTTCTACCAGGCAGTCTTATTCAAACATCATATTAATGCCTCAACTGCAAATATGTAATGATAATAGTATGTGCGTTAATTCTTATTATACCATTTACTTACCATTTTACCATTTTCTTGT
>NC_068358.1:113293806-113298806 GCF_020536995.1 Dreissena polymorpha
TTTATTATTTGAATACGACGACCAAATTTGCTTTTGTTCGAAAACGTTCTTATAGACTTTAAACAATGTCATCATAATCATCATCATCATCATCATCATCATCATCACCATCATCATCACTACCACCACCACCACCAGCACCGCCACCACCACCATCACCACCACCACCACATCCGTGTCCTACGAACAGATGTTTAGTTAAGGTCTTAGAACTGTAAAACGATCTTCGTGTAATTTCGTCTTATTTCGTATAAGACTGTCAATCCGAACGATTTCCGAGTAAAAGCGTTCTACGACGAACATTTGGTCAAAATCAAAATTATCAAAGAGATATGTAGTGTTGAGGTTAGTATTGGCTTTGCCAATGCAAGTGAAGCTGGAACATTATATTGCATTGCGGTGAAACTAAAATATTTGTCGATTATTATATTTATTTTACTATTGTATCCGTTGAGAGAAAAGTGTTGAAACAAATTATCAAATAATGATTGTGTGGGTATACTAATGACAAGTTGATAAAGCAATGCTTTTGCACTTCTTATAAAGAAAAACATGTATAAATAGTATACATACCTGAACAGTCAATGGACATACTTATGTATGCTACCGGGACTGAATTGGGTTAGAAACGAAATTGTTTCTGAAGATCTGACTAATGTTTAATTTATATAAAAACAGATGAAGCATACAATTATTATAACTTTAAAACAATTAACTTTTATTAAAAAAAACATGTTCTAGAAATGAGCATGCTTCAATTTAGAAAGCATTTGTAAGAACAAAGGCTATTAATGATCGAAGTAGGGATGTCATGCATGATAATTTAAGACGTACATTATTTATATAATCTCAATGTTTTTGTTTTCTGAAACTGAACAATAACAAACAACGAATATTTAAAAGTTGTGCTACTTTTTTGGACATGGGGTGTTAGAACATCATTTACCATTTCCATCATGCCCATCATAATACTATGACATTATAAAATAATTTAGTCCATTAAATTTACATATGAAAAAATCACATGTCAAGATGAATTCAAACAAATGTAACATTTGAAGACATTTTCCTGCTCATCATTACACATTATAATTTACCCTTATATATATATATATATATATATATATATATATATATATATATATATATATATATATATATATATATATATATTGACACGTTAAGTACACGTTTCCACTTTGTGAAACTCGAATAACACATTCAGAGTTCAAGGTTATTTAAGTTTGATGGTGTTATTTCAACGGAAAAACAAACTAACTAATTAATGTAATGAACGTATTGTATAATTTACATATTGTGTTTTATACACGTATCCCATCTTAAAAGATACATATGCAATTGCAGTGCTTTATCCTTTGCCGAGAGAAGACATGCCTGTTATTAAGATTAGGCTCGCTGGAGATAACTATAATGGCTTACTACTAGACTCACCCATTCAATGATTTTACCGGATCTCATCTGCTGGTTATATTATCAGAAAACTTGTTAACTTTCGGTGTTCTTGAAATCAACACCGGGAACATTTGATTTATGTGTACCTCAATTATATGAATTATTAGTTACATGGCGTTGTGTGTTGTTTCTTCAGGTACCTGCATAACAACCAAATACACAACATTTCTCGGGAGTTGTTCAAGGGCTTGACCCAACTTCAAGAACTGTGAGTAACAATAGACACATTATTTGTCTTGAAATACATGCGATCAATCTGTCAGTGTATAAATGTGTTAGTCTGTGGTCTGCTTGGTTGATTGGAATAACTTTCTGTGCTGTTGTTCCTTTGTCTTATGTTTACCCTCTAGACAGCGTGTTTAAGTGCGCTTTCTGGTAAAACTGCTGTTAAACAATGTTAAACAACTGTTACATACTCTGGCGGTTGTTCTTTTGGTTTTTAAATATTCACAGATGCTATTATTTGCTATATAGGTAGATGAATCTTCAAACAGTATTAGCTTTTTTTAAGTATTTGATTAAGTCTTTCATAGCAGTGTAATCCTCGATGATTATTTAAGTGCACATTGTTTTTGTTTAAGGTATTTATCAGTCAACCAAATCGAAACCATAGACGACGGAGTTTTCGAAGAAGTGCCGAACTTAGTCTACTTGTAAGTCGTTTTCAGAGATCAAATCCAGGAAATATAAGGCATGTAAAGTTATTATGTTGTAATTGTCTATTTGGCGTAGACTAGAACATATTTGTCCATCGTTTTCTATTTCAAAATACGTTATTTAATAAAACTTCATTTATAAAAGCTCATTTAAATATGTCTACCAATGGTTCAAAATACACATTTCTTTGAAATAAGATCGGAAACTCCTTCTGGAATGATAGTTCGCACTTCGTTTATAAAATATTGTGAACAAAACTACAAAACAAGTTTAACAGAGATACTACAATCTTTGTTTTTCCAGGACATTTTTTGTTTTCAAGCTAGAAAATAATGATCACACTTTGAAAAATTTTAAAGGAAATACGTTTAATCAGTTAACTGCAATTTGTCTACATGCAATCGATATTTTATCGCCGTGACTGAAGAATTGGAAAACCAATTGACAAGAAAGCCATTTATACGGGCTGTTTTAGAAGAAAATTTCAGTCTATTATAAGCCGGTCAGCCACCATTGCATTCGCCTTTGTTTTGTGTCCGATACGATCGCTCTGTCATTTTCGCCATTGAATAAATATAATGGAGCCGAACAGTGAAACTTTTGGCTTAATTTTTTTTTATTCCGAAGCACGAGCGAAAATCCCCGGCATATATCTTACAAAATGCTAACATCGAATTATTAATGATTTGCTGGAATTTTGTTACCACGAAATCTTGAATAGTAAATGCTATTGAAAATTGTCAAATTAAAATAAAATAAATACAACTAGCTCAATTTGTGACATTTTTTTTCAAATCAGACGTTTTCACCTTACAAAGGCCGTAGTCTTCATGTTATACACTCGCATCCGCTCCAGAAAATGTTTAGAGTTGCTGTGTTTCGTTTCAAAATTTCTGGTTCGTTTTGTATATCTGACAATACATATGTTGAATACGATGTTAAAACTTGCGTTCGTACATCTTTTTGAAATAAGAAACATTTTAAATTGTATTGTACAGTGGTCTGAATCATTGTATACAGTAACGAAGGTATACGATTGAGGCCCCAATGCTTTATACGATCTGAATAAATGGAAAGGTACGAATTAAAATAATTACTATTTTGGTACAGCGCAAAGGACTGTTGCCTTCAATTATTAAAAAGCAACATGTCAACAGAGGGTGAAGTTTGACGCGTCTGGTGCCACCATTACACAAAAGGCATATAACAAACGAATAACAACACATGTTTACGTTTCATGAGTTTCCGTAAACAGTCGTATTTCAATGATTCAGCACTTACCCTTACAACAATTACGTTCCGTTAAAGCTTTGCTTTGCTTTAATGACAAGAAACATTATGAACAACATGTATAATAAAACATGTCTATTACACATTTATAGAGATACATTTTTAGTTCCGTACAATAAATGTTAACAATAGAGTTTCTAAAAAATAAATAACATAAAGCTATACATAGGTATTGAGCATTATGCTTATTATATTAGAAGTATTTATGCAGATTTGATATAAAATATTATATACATACCATTAAACAAACAATTGCACAAACAAACATACAATAGAACCGGCGGATAATGGCACTCAGTTAGTTGTATGTGTATTCTGAACAATATTCAATATGGACTTTCTGATCAACAGTGCTTCTTTAACAAAAACAGATAATTTAATAGCTTCTTCTTTTTTACACAGTCTCATAATGCATAGGAATTTATACCCTGATGGTCGCTTGAAAAAATAAGGTTTTATGTATTTTTTCCTGATATCGTTATAACAAGGGCATATTAAAATAAAATGATATTCGTCCTCTATATCACGTGAGCTACAACAAATGCAATATCTTTCTTCCCTAGCAATTCGATTAGTACTAAACCTGCCCGTTTGGATTCTTAGTGGGTGTCTAGACATTCGTAATCTACAGAAGTAAAATCTGAGACTTTTAGGTAAAACATCTAGGTATTTTTCATATTCAAACGTTAATTTAAATTCTTTGTACAACACATTAAAACAGGACTTCTAAGCGAGCGTAACCAATCTTGTTTAAAACAATCTATGACTCGGCATTTAAATTCAGCCAAGAAAGCGTTTTTGTTAATATACTGATAATTTTCAAACACGTATGCGAACCCATAATCATTTAGGAGATGCTTTACATTTGTAACCCAATTTCTTTTCCCGTTAATACAATCTTTGAGAGCCTCGTTATAAACAACATTTAATATAATATTATCACTGTCTTTGATATTAAACCAATATTTAATTATTCTAATGTATCTATGGATATAGAGTGGATATCTGCCCAGCTCACCATAGACTGCAGCAGAACACGTATTGCTGTTTACTCTTAATAGTTGTTTACAAAATTTAAGGTGAATTCTTTCTATTTTCTTTGATTTGATTTGGTATAACCCCAAACTTCACAAGAATAGTTAAGTATGGGTGTTACAAATGCATCGAATAGTTGGCAAAATATTTTGGGCGAAATGTCAAAGTCGTTGCATTTGCAAACTAGAACATTTAAAGCTTTTAACGCCTTTCCATTGAGATGTTCAATATTTTTACAAAAGTTTCCAGTGTAATTAAATACAGTGCCTAGGTAGTTACAATCATCAACAACTTCAATTGGTTGGCTATTATAGGTCCATTTTTCGTTTGCTAATAGCGCCCCACGTTTTCGAAAGACCATTATTTTCGTTTTTGTTATATTTACAGTCAGACCCCACGTACAGCAAAATGAATACAAAAAATCTTAATGTTTCTGAGTTTCATCTGGAGTTTTACCTATAATAGCCATATCATCAGCAAACAACAACAACATCACAATTAAATCATCAATACTTAAGCCTGGATCAATATTGTACTGCAAATAA
>NC_068358.1:113616306-113641306 GCF_020536995.1 Dreissena polymorpha
AATTGGATCAATTTATTTCCAAAATTAGGGATGTCTGGTATATTAATTCCTATTTTTAGAATATTTTTTAAAGAAATTCCTTTAAGCAAACAACATAGACCCAGATGAGACGCCGCCGATGCGGCGTCTCATCTGGGTCTACGCTGTTTGCCTCTTCATTTTTTCTAGACGCTAGACATAAATGGATTTATGGGCCACGGGTCCTAAGCGTGGGGCAGGGGAAATTTTCTAATTCAATATTGTTTTATACTTAATCATTATTTTAGATTGTTTAAAATATTTGAACTTCTTGCAGCAAATACATTAAACTTAATTTCTTTAGAGACGAAAATCTGTAAATAAGTCATTTTAAAACTAATTTTATTGAATGTTCTCAGCAGAAAAACAAATATTACTCGTAATCTTCATAATGTTGCTTGTAGTATTTTCTTCTGTTGATCACTACAGTTTATATGACTTTATCCGGAAGCCCATGGTGGCAATTGTTGAGGCATTATAATTACATATACTGGAACATTTAAGTTTTAAAATGATCAGTGTGATGACTTACCGCCCTAGCGGTTACACATCACTAAATCAATCCTCGACAAACAAGGGTTTATTTACACCGGTATCATATGTGTTTGCTCAATTTATCTTAATGGGGCTCCGAGAATGAACGAGGTGATCGCAAGTAGCCCAGAGCTATAAATCTTTATTGTAATACTCCCAGAAACTAACTATTGTTATCTCAGCGATATTCATGGTTTGTAGAAACAGATGTCAACGAAGGATAGACACTCATGACATGCGACAAAACCGTTTTAATATGAAACCGTTTTCGTTCAATCAATTTTTATGATATGTGCTTCATCAGTTCAACTGAAGGTGCTTACCGTCTTTGTCTGAACGGATTTTAAACGAAAGCTCAGTATGTTTACGTGGTTTAAACTGTTGACCTCTCGATTGATTTTTTCTGAACGTTCGGGAATGTTAGTGTTAGGATACATAATATGTAAGAGCCTCGATCTGGGAAAACGGGGCTAAAAGGATCTGCGTTAAGGATTGCCCCAGGATAATAGTATACAGCTATTTCATGGATGCGCGGGATGCGCGGTGAACAGTCAAAACTGTTGTCCCAACGTATCAGGGATGACTTTGGAACTGTTGCCCGAGGCCTATCGGCCTCGGGCAACAGTTCCAAATGTCAGCACTGATACCGAGGGACAACAGTTTTGACTGTTCACCAAGCATCCATGAAATAACTGTTTTATTACCTGATCAAATTTCAGACATAGAAAAAAAAGCACATTAAATTTAAACACAACAGTGTTATTGAAACCTGAATATAGACATTTTTCAACACATGCCTTGGCCTTACGTAGAACTTGAAGCATAGGAAAATGTCAAACAGCAAATGACTCTTGTTTTAATTGTATTCACTGTTTTAATTTTATGCACGAGCGGGCAACAGTTCAAACTATTGACCAGTCAACAGTTCGAAATATTCACCGGTAACAGTTTTAAACATTGTAACATTAATTTTTCCACGAGGAAATAGCAAAAAATAATTCATTATCATTTATATTAGGCATCAGGTAATAACATGTGTTTTCCACAAAGGCTAATCAGGAACGCTGTTTCCACTTTAATTTATATTTTCGTTTTAAGGAATTCTCTTCTGAGCGAAAATCCAGTCTATGCAAATAGGTTCGTCCCTTAGTAACATATGAGACAGCACTTGGAACGACACTTTACGCAAATGCATTACACCATGTTTTCCCAGAGCGAGGCTCATATATTACATCACTTAAATATCACCAAAGGAAGAAATAAACAAAAACAACAGATAAAAAGTACTTCTATCGCCTTCAACTGTCCCCAATAAGTATTAATATAAGTTTCGTAGCATAGTACACACCTGTACATTTGTATTTTTAAAAATACATGTACATATTGTATTTGTTTAGAGTGGAGGCAATCAAACGGTATAATTTATACATCGCCAGTCTTATTTGGTATTATATAGGATAGAATTAGAATTAGGGCTTATAACGCAGGCTTTTGTAGATTGTGAAATCGTGCGAAATAGTTGCATAACCACTTTAGTCCAGTTAATTAAATGTTTCACACTCAGTTAAATGGGTTTAACGCATATTAGTGCTAAACAATTAACGATACTTTAAGAATTTTTTTGTAAATATAGGCCCAATTCGTTCCAAAAAATATCGTGCATTGTTTCAGAGATATCGCTTTTACATGCTAAAACTTATATCAAACGTACCTCCTACATAATGTTATAAATAGTAAATAAGTATGCGTGTATGCTTATGTTTACTGGACACTAATGTATATATGTGCTGCCTCAGGCGAAATGGGTCCTTCACCCCGTGAGACCTGCGTAGCCCCAGACTAACCTGCGCATTCGGTCAGTCTGGTCTGGAGCTACTCTGTCAACTTACTAGACCACATAACCTTATGCGACCTTAGAGCGAACAGTTCAGCCAAAATCAGACTGCGCAATTTTCGCAGGCTGGTCTGGAGCTACTCTGACTGCATATGGCATAAGACCCATTTACGCATAACGCGGCTCATATATGTCTATGAAGGTGGTTACAAATAGTATAGCCCGTATTACGTATCCAAAGTTTTCATTCGCGACACTTACACTCTTAGCAATTAACCTTTAGTAATTTTGCTCCTACATTTCATGTTTTTATTGCGTTTTTAAGTTACTGTATTAAATCCATTAAATAAAATATGTAAGTTTCATTCAGTATGTTTATTTTGTCTTACGTCTTACATGGATATGCAATGTACATATCGCGCTATGACCATAACATGCGGACATGAAGACGAGTAAACATATTCACATATTCTTTGTAGTTTATGTTTGGTATGAAGGCACGTAAAAAGGTTCAGTTTCAAACACATACAGATGAGCGTAGATGTATCTTTCTGTCGTACACGTATAACAATCTTTCAAAAGACTACGAATAAACTACCCAAGCTCGCACTACCCAACAAACAACACACAACACCATTAACTAGATCTCGATCGATTATTTGTCATAGAGAGTTGTTAGTATCTAACAACATTTTACATTGTCGGTCAAAGAACACCTTGGTGTCGTGGCTAAAGAACCATGCGTGGTCAAGCAACAGATTTTGCAATTGATATTGTCCTATAACAAAACACGCATTTTCTGTGCTAAAGATACATTTTCGCTTATGAAGTCAGATCACTGTTCATGTCGGTCATTTAATGCATGGTTATAAGTGCAAACACATACACGTAATAACTTTCATTATTCTAGTTGATTTTTTACACCTTTTGCCCGATGCCTAAAAGCAGTGTGTGGGTGGTATATCGATACGTTAGCTACGTACTTGCATGCTTTCGTATGTGTATTGTTTCGTGCGTGGGTACTTTAAGAAGTGAGAGGTTCCATATGTTTAAATGCAAATTGTTGGTACCTAGATATTCTTAAATTATAAATGAGAAGTAGCGGTAAACATTTAGCAAATATATACTTAAGTTGGTCTGCTCCTCTCGTTTGTATGCTTCACACAAACCTCTGTCTCCCCTCTGCCCACAGGCAGCCGACGAGCGGCATGTCGGGGATGAAGACGTTCATCGACATGGCCAGCGAGACGCCTTCCACCGAGCAGAGCATGAAGAACGCCGGCCTCTCGTTTGACCCCAGCATCTTTAAGGCCAAGAAAGAGGTACAGAGGTATAGAGTCGTGCTCTGAGAAAACTGGGCATACTGCATGTGCGTAAAATGTCGCCCCAGATTAGCCTGTGTAGTCCGCACAGGATAATCAGGGACGACACTTTCCGTTTTATGACATTTTTTCGTTTTAATAAAGTCTCTTCTTAACAAAAATCCAATTTAGGCGGAAAGTTTCGTCCATAATTTGGGACGACACTTTACGCACATGCATTATGCACAGTTTTCTCAGAACGCGACTCTATAGATCGCATGATATGTGGACTCGTGTCTGAGTACTGCGGTCAACATGTGTGTCAACCTTTCATACAAACGAGTCTCCCTTAGTGAAAACGGAGTTTAATGCATGTGCGTAAAGTGTAGTCACAGATTAGCCTGTGCAGTCCGCACAGCCTTATCGGGACAACACTTACCGCTTTTAAGTTAATTTTGTGTTCAAATAATGAATCTTCTTAAAGAAAATCAGGTCCAGGCGAAAAGTGTTTTCCCATAATTAGCCTGGGCGGACTGCACAGGCTAATCAGGCATGACACTTTACGCACAATCATTAACAGCCGTTTTTTTCCAGAGCGAGAATAAAATGGTAATTAAACCAGACATACGTTGCGCTTGATGATATGGGTATCACGTGCACCAACATTTTTATAAAATTCTTATGCATATGTATCGAATAACTTGTGATTAACTTGTGCTAGTTGCGTGAACGGTTTATCGTTTTGTTTTATTAATACATATTTTAAGAGTCAATATGTGTATGGTCAATGATCTTAGCGACTTGATCGCTGAATAAGTTCTTTTATTTCGTTTTAACCTGTAAAAACAGCTATAACCATATATAATCATTGCACGTGTATTTTTTTTCGCAATAAAGTTTTTAAGCACTTCGTATTAAAGCTACTGTTTATACAGTCGCTAGTATTCTTAATAATACAAATGAAATTTTGGAAGCTGTAAAATGACCCAATTTAATCGTTTGTGTCATAATCAAAACGCTTTATGACTGTATTACCAGATATCGTTGAGCACCGAGACAAAAAGCATCCTGACTACGGATCCGGCGGAACGGACACCGGAGCAAGTGCAGACGGTAAGTGTACGTCGTGTTCTGACGTCAGAGCATGTGCAGACGGTAAGTGTACGTCGTGTAATGACGCCAGAGCATGTGCAGACGGTAAGTGTACGCCGTGTGATGACGTAAGAGCATTACAGACGGTAAGTGCACGTCGTGTTAAAACGTCATAGCAAGTACAGGCGGTAATTGATCACCGTCATATGACGTTAGAGAAAGCGCTGACGGTAAGTGTTTTCCGTGTTCTAACATCAGATCATATGCAGATGGTAAGTGTACGTCGTGTTTGACGTCAGATCAAATGAAGACGGTAAGTGAGTGCCATGTGATGTCGTCAGAGCAAGTGGAGGCGGTAAGTGTATGCCGTGTTATGAGTAGACGCTAAGTGTACGCCGTGTGATGACGTCAGAGCAAGTGAAGGCGGTAACTGGTCGCCATTTGATGACGTCAGAGCAAGTATAGACGGTAAGTGTACGCCGTTTGATGACGTCAGAGCAAGTGTAGGCGGTAAGAGTTCGCCATGTGATGATGTCAGAGCAAGTGCAGATGGTAAGTGTACGCCGTGTTTTGACGTCAGAGCAAGTGTAGGCGGTGGGTGTACGTCGTGTTATGACGTCAGAGCAAGTGTAGAAATAAAAGTGGATGCAGAGTTCTCTCGCCAGGTATTTCGAAATTTCCAATTGACGTACTTTGATATATGTAATTAAATAAAAGCTATTAACTACATGCCGTTATGTTATAAGTATTTTAATAGAAAGCTTTATATTTTTTTTTTTATTTACTCGGATACTTCTTTTCAATATTTTTCAGTGTATCTTATAAGATTCTACTCTTTTTGTAAAACCTGTCATTAACAAAAACAACCTTGTGTGCACCGCGGGGTCGACCCAACTTTGGTGTTCAACATCCCAATGTGCTTTCGCTTGTTTGTCAACACCTTGTCGGTCAAAAGCGATACATCGCTAATGTTATACTTGTAATGTACAAACCGACTTAAAATAAAATTTGTATTTGTATTTGTATAACACCTATGCGCGTTGCAGTGGTACAAATGATTTCTGAATCCGAACGAAGTTTGGTATATTTATCAACAGTCCTATTATCACACGTTTCATTTTTACTTTATATTAAAATAGAGAACAGGAGTATATTACGTTAACTTAGAAACACCTCGCTGGGAAAGCCCATGACTTGAATCGGGTCACGGCCACATTAACTTAACTTGGCAAATCATGAAAATGTACCACTGAAACACTTGGCAAATAATGAAAATGTACCACTGAAACACTTGGCAAATAATGAAAATGTACCACTGAAACACTTGGCAAATAATGAAAATGTACCACTGAAACACTTGGCAAATCATGAAAATGTACCACTGAAACACTTGGCAAATCATGAAAATGTACCACTGAAACACTTGGCAAATCATGAAAATGTACCACTGAGACACTTGGCAAATAATGAAAATGTACCACTGAAACACTTGGCAAATCATGAAAATGTACCACTGAAACACTTGGCAAATCATGAAAATGTACCACTGAGACACTTGGCAAATAATGAAAATGTACCACTGAAACACTTGGCAAATCATGAAAATGTACCACTGAGACACTTGGCAAATCATGAAAATGTACCACTGAAACACTTGGCAAATCATGAAAATGTACCACTGAAACACTTGGCAAATCATGAAAATGTACCACTGAAACACTTGGCAAATCATGAAAATGTACCACTGAAACACTTGGCAAATCATGAAAATGTACCACTGAAACATATGTTTTGGAGTTAGGATAGTTATACACACTTCGGTTCTCAATGCAAATGTTGGGCTATTAAAACTCTGAGGTTCAACGCCATATTTAATTTCTCCCTTTATTTTTGAACACCAATATTTGGTTTACACCAGAATGCTGTACATAATTGCATTTTTTATCGGCTGCTCATTGAAAATTAAATGCTTTACATGTTTCGCTATGTATTCCAATGTGCCTTTTCTGTGCTAGATACATGTACATATCATTGTGTGTTACAGGCGATGTTCGGACTTCAATGCCTGCGTTCGTACGCCGAATACCCGCTGCACATGCAGGAGAAGCTGGCCAAGGTGGCCTGGTATGAGGTGTAAGTAACACTTGTGTCTTAACTACTATACATGCACTGAGGTTCGCTGTCGGAAAACTGGGCTTAATGCGTGTGTGTGAAGTATCGTCCAAGATTAGCCTGTGCAGTTCGCACAAGCTAATCAGGGACGACACTTTCCGCTTATCTGGATTTTTGTTCAAAATAGACTTTCTTTAACGAAAAATATTTAAAGCGGAAAGTGTGGTCTCTGATAAGCCAGTGCGGACTGCACAGGCTAATCTTGGACGACACTTAACGCACATGCAATAAGCCCAGTTTTCCCGGAACGAGGTTCGTGCGCTTAGTCAATGAGAAGTTGTAATGCACCAAATGGACGTTCGATTGTTTGCCACGCACCTATAAGAAATTGTTGTGTTGTGATGATACAAAATAGAATGTTCGCGCATGTACATTGTGTTTTGATATTTATTTCTCTCAATGTACTGCATTTAAAATAGTTTGTCTGTTCACTTCAAGCGTGACAGTTTTGAATTACATGTACATCTGCAAGTATGTTTATTTTTTTGGTTCTATTAAACTATATAAATATATACTGTGAGGTTTAGTGGAAACAACATGTGTACACCTTTTCTGCGTTGACAGGGTGGCACCGAAGAGAATCATTATTCGTCAGGGACACATCGCGGAAAACTTCTACTTCGTTCTGTCTGGTCACGGTATGTATTACCGAATATCAGCCTACCGTGTACACTTAGTGGCCAAATGGTCCAGTTTGTACTCATATACTATAAATGTGACTCATTATAAATATGTACGATCTATTTGAAAATGTCTCAATGTGTAGAGGAACAGTATCTTATCAATCAACTTTTGTATTTACCAAACATTTGTTAATATATCAGTGATAAAAAAATCACTACAAATCATAGAACAAGCAATAATGACAAAAGAAAGCGAATATAATTGATATATGTTTTTGTAACTTATAAATATATGTGCTGTAATAAATGAATGTAGCTCCAAACCAGCCTGCGTATCCGCGAAGTCTGTTCAGGTGTTTACCCGATCCGCTATAAAGTCACTCAATGTTCTGCGGTCATATTAGCAGACAAGGTACTTCTGACCAGACTGTGCAAATGCACTGGCTGGTCTGGAGGGATCAGGATGGTCGCATAGGGCATAGCATGCACTGGCTGGTCTGGGGGGATCAGGATGGTCGCATAGGGCATAGCACCCATTTTCAAAGGACGCGGCATAAAAACAATGTTTGTACGTTAGCCTCTATCTAGAAAAACTAGGCTTTATGCACGTGCGTAAAGTGCCGTCCCAGTTTACCCTGTGCAGTCTGCACAGGCTTATTAGGGACAACACTTTCCGCTTTAATAATTGTTCAAATAAAGTGAAATTATGTTAAACGAAAATCCAGTGTAAGCGGACCCCGCAGGCTAATCTGGAACGACATTTGCATTAAGCCCCGTTCTCCCAGGGCGAATATTGTATTTTTACTGTCTTTTCTGCCAGCTGTGGTGACGATCCTGCTGAAGGACGCAAAGACAGGCGCCTCCTTCGTGAAGACAGCCACAGTGATGAAGCAGGGCATGAGCTTCGGGGTAGGCTGCTGTCGTAAACAGCTCATAATTCTAATAACGTGTGTAACATAAAATAACTGAAACACAAACCGTTGTACTTTAGGTAATGTTTAGTTGTTTGCAAGCGAACAACTAAGGTTAGAACCACGCGTTTCAAGCCAGTTCTCTCTTAACTACGATAAAGCTGATAACTGCCGCATCTGCCGCATCTGCTGCATTCACGCGAGAAAAGAATTGTATAATTTATGCAAGAGGTATGAGTTCTTCAACTTTATTCATTCACAAATGGAAACATAATGTGAATATCGTGTTAAATGGAATATTTTTGAACGGAGCGTATACAGAAAAAAAATCAATAAACAATGTTTGTATTATACGTGTCGCGGAAGAGAATGGTTATTAATGATTTAAATAGTCCGCTATCTGCTGCGTCTTAATGACGTAGTATTTTTGCTCATTCATAATCTGAGGCTATTAATAGATGCGGGAAAATAAAACAAATGCTCTAAAACATATATAGTGGAATGTCCGACATCCACTTTTTATGTTTATAAATGAACTGCACTCCTGTCATATCTTGACATCTTTGACACTGCACCAGGTCATATCATTTTTTCATCAACATGTTGAATGTAAAGTCGAATTTCTCACCAATACCTTTTTTTTTTAAAGAAACCCTGGCGGATATGTTACTCGGGAACATTGGTTGATATCATTTTCTGTGCAAAATCTTTTTCACTGGCATACATTTAAAGAAATTTGTAAATAAAGTACTAAATAGGGGACAAATCCCTGCATCGTCGACTTCAAATATTTCAATAAATCCTGAATAATAATAACCAGGATTTTTCTAACATACATGATAATACCACCTTTGCATATACCAAAAGATATTTTTATTAAAAAATGCCTTAAAACAATTATAGAACTGGCTTTATTAACCATACCGAAATTCAGCAAAATTTATCTGAAACTTTTCCAAGCACGTCCAATTTTTCACATCATATCGGGTTTCCGGGGATGGTATGCGAACAACTTAGCCGATATAACATGATACATTTCCATTTAATGAACTCACCCTTAGCTATTTAAAACTAGAACGTTCTATTTACTGATTGTATTCCACCTGATTCAAATTTACTGAATGAACTCTTCTTGAACCTCTTTGCTGTTATTCAGTTATAACCTTCCGTTTCCGTTTAATTTCCCCTTTGCTGTTATTCAATGTTAACGTCCCATTAACCTATTAAACTCCACTGTAGCTGTTATTCAATGTTAACGTCCCATTAACCTATTACAATCCACTGTAGCTGTTATTCAATGTTAACGTCCCATTAACCTATTTAACTCCACTGTAGCTTTTATTTAATGTTAACGTTCCATTAACCTATTAAACTCCACTGTAGCTGTAATTCAATGTTAACGTCCCATTAACCTATTAAACTCCACTGTAGCTGTTATTCAATGTTAACGTCCCATTAACCTATTAAACTCCACTGTAGCTGTTATTCAATGTTAACGTCCCATTAACCTATTAAACTCCACTGTAGCTGTTATTCAATGTTAACGTCCCATTAACCTATTAAAATCTACTGTAGCTGTTATTCAATGTTAACGTCCCATCAACCTATTAAACTCCACTGTAGCTGTTATTCAATGTTAACGTCCCATTAACCTAGTAAACTCCACTGTAGCTGTTATTCAATGTTAACGTCCCATTAACCTAGTAAACTCCACTGTAGCTGTTATTCAATGTTAACGTCCCATTAACCTATTAAAATCCACTGAAGCTGTTATTCAATGTTAACGTCCCATTAACCTATTAAACTCCACTGTAGCTGTTATTCAATGTTAACGTCCCATTAACATATTTAACTCCACTGTAGCTGTTATTCAATGTTAACGTCCCATTAACCTATTAAACTCCACTGTAGCTGTTATTCAATGTTAACGTCCCATTAACCTATTTAACTCCACTGTAGCTGTTATTCAATGTTAACGTCCAATTTACCTATTTAACTTCACTGTAGCTGTTATGCAATGGTAACGTACCATTAACCTATAAAACTCCACTGTAGCTGTTATTCAATGTTAACGTCCCATTAACCTATTAAACTCCACTGTAGCTGTTATTCAATGTTAACATCCCATTATCCTATTAAACTCCACTGTAGCTGTTATTCAATGTTACGCCCCATTAACCTATTAAACTCCACTGTAGCTGTTATTCAATGTTAACGTCCCATTAACCTATTAAAATCCACTGTAGCTGTTATTCAATGGTAACGTCCGATTAACCTATAAAACTCCACTGTAGCTGTTATTCAATGTTAACGTCCCATTAACATATTTAACTCCACTGTAGCTGTTATTCAATGTTAACGTCCCATTAACCTATTAAACTCCACTGTAGCTGTTATTCAATGTTAACGTCCCATTAACCTATTTAACTCCACTGTAGCTGTTATTCAATGTTAACGTCCAATTAACCTATTTAACTTCACTGTAGCTGTTATGCAATGGTAACGTCCCATTAACCTATAAAACTCCACTGTAGCTGTTATTCAATGTTAACGTCCCATTAACCTATTAAACTCCACTGTAGCTGTTATTCAATGTTAACATCCCATTATCCTATTAAACTCCACTGTAGCTGTTATTCAATGTTACGCCCCATTAACCTATTAAACTCCACTGTAGCTGTTATTCAATGTTAACGTCCCATTAACCTATCAAAATCCACTGTAGCTGTTATTCAATGGTAACGTCCGATTAACCTATAAAACTCCACTGTAGCTGTTATTCAATGGTAACGTCCCATTAACCTATAAAACTCCATTGTAGCTGTTATTCAATGTTAACGTCCCATAAACCTATTAAACTCCACTGTAGCTGTTATTCAATGTTAACGTCCCATTAACCTATTTAACTCCACTGTAGCTGTTATTCGGTGTTAACGTCCCAATAACCTATTAAACTCCACTGTAGCTGTTATTCAATGTTAACGTTCCATTAACCTATTAAACTCCACTGTAGCTGTTATTCAATGTTAACGTCCAATTAACCTATTAAACTTCACTGTAGCTGTTATTCAATGTTAACGTCCCATTAACCTATTAAACTTTACTGTAGCTGTTATTCAATGTTACGCCCCATCAACCTATTAAACTCCACTGTAGCTGTTATTCAATGTTACGCCCCATTAACCTATTTAACTCCACTGTAGCTGTTATTCAATGTTACGCCCCATTAACCTATAAAACTCCACTGTAGCTGTTATTCAATGTTAACGTCCCATTAACCTAGTAAAATCCACTGTAGCTGTTATTAAATGTTAACGTCCCATTAACCTATTAAACTCCACTGTAGCTGTTATTCAATGTTAACGTCCCATTAACCTATTAAAATCCACTGTAGCTGTTATTAAATGACAACATTTAGCTGTTTTGAAGTAATGATAACTTTCCATTTACTAATGCAATCCCCTTGAACTGTTTTCAAATTACGTCCTTATTCTGATTAACCCCCCCACCACCACCACCACCACCCCCCACCACCACCCCCACACCACCACCCCCACACCACCACCCCCACACCACCACCCCCACACCACCACCACCCCCACCCCCCGCACCACCACCACCCTTCACCACCCCCCCCCCCACCACCACCACCACCCACCACCACCCCCCTCTGATTGATATTTAATAACTTTCATTTCACGGAGTTTCATCAGTGCTTCACCGTGATGCAGTTAAGATTCAAGGATACGCAGGTGTATTGAACTATTGCATAAACTGTCTGAATGTGTTTGTTCACGACAAGAGTTTCATACCATCATCTTGTCTTTACTATGGTGATTTTGTCAATGTGGAGAAAGTCACGTATAATATGAGCCGCGTTTTGGAAAACTGGGCTTAATACGTGCGTCCTAGATTAGCCTGTGCAGTCCGCTCAGGCTAATCAGGGACAACACTTTCAGCCTTGTCTAAAGTTTGGCTAAAAAGAGACTTCTTTTAAACGAAAAATGTCATTTAAGTGGAATGTGTTGCCCCTGTTTAGCCTGTGTGGACTGACTGCACATGCATTAAGCGCAGTCTTTCCAGCATGTGGCCAATATGCAACTCTTTTGCTTTTCTTTGAGGACAGGAGTTGGCATTGCTGCACCATTCGAAGCGCACCGCCACTGTGACGACACAAGACACAGTTCAGCTGCTGTCTATTGGGCGCGACGACTTCTTTGACATCTTCATGTCCGGTGACGGAAACGATGAAATGCCGCAGCACATCCGCTTTATAAGGTTGGCTTCGTCTTCTTGAATCATGGCATACCCTGAACTTTAGTTGAAACAGAAAATCACGGGAATAAATGGATTGATTTGTTATATTTGTTTTATTTTCACATCGCTCTGGGAACACAAGGCTTAACCCTTTGCATGCTGGGTAATTTGTCTTCTGCTAAAATGTCGTCTGCTGAATTTCTAAAATAAGCATTTTCTTCGATTTTTTTTCAAAGAATACTATCAGAATAGCAAACAGTTTGGATCCAGATGAGACGCCACGTTCTGTGGCGTCTCATCTGGATCCAAACTGCTGAAAGAGTTAATGCACGTGCGTAAAGTGGTGTCCCAGTTTAGTCTTGCTAATCAGGGACGACACTTTCCATCTTAATGGGAATTTTTGCGTAAAGGAATTATCTTATAAACACAAATTCAATCAGGGCGGAAAGTATCGTATCGGATGAACCTGTTCGGACTGCACAGGCTTAACTGCGACTATACGTAACACCCATGCATTAACCCCGGTCGCCCAATAGCGCGGCTAATTTATAATATGTTCGAATTAAAATGTTAGCTTATTTGAGGGACGAAAAATACAATACACGCATTAGTTCTTACTAAGTTCTTACCGACTTTGCAAAAAGAGAAAAAAATACAGTTGTGTGTTTATTAGGCGCAGCGTCAATTCTTATAATATCATAAGGAACTTATTATATAATTGGAGGGATTCATCTTTTATTGAGTCAGCACAGACTCTGAGAACTGTCATTGATAATTTTGTTCATGAATCCTTTTTATTCTTGCTTTCTCTTTCTCCCCTTTCCCTTCTATTTGTCTCATTTCCGACGTTGTTCAAACTGTCTTTTTTTCGCCTATTCATCCTTTATTACGTTATCTACTTCGCACGTGTTTTAGTTTATCATTTATTCGGACTATTCCATAATCATCCATTAAGTCACTCGTGTGTTTCTATATCATATCTATTAAGGAATTTCCCTGATTTCAGCATATAATGGCCTCATTCAGTCAAAACTCTGCTTAATGCATGTGCATTTTGAAACGGCTAATCTGGGTCGACATTTTGCGCTTTTTTGGTATTTTTCTTTTTAAGAAAGTTTCTTTTAAGCAATTTACAATACAATTTAGGCAGAAAGTGTCGTCCCAAATACGCATGTGCGAAATACGCACGCTAATCTCGGACGATACATTCCGCACATGCATTTAGCCCAGTTTTCTCAAAACGAGGCTTATAAAAAAATCAAACCTATCATCTTATTTCAGTAACCTTGACTTTATGAAGGACTGGCCGATACATGAGTTGGTGGAACATCCCGAACATTGTCTTCTTCACTTCTACAAGTAAGTCGTTCTCGATATCTCTGCTTCACTTCTACAAGTAAGCCGTTCTCTATATCTCTCTTAACCCGTGACCACTTAGATACGTATTTTGACGTGTTTGTAGTCCCATAGAAAGTTAAATTCAATTAAAGACCTTTCTTACTAGATT
The DNA here is from genome assembly GCF_020536995.1 of Dreissena polymorpha. Classification (NCBI taxonomy): domain Eukaryota; kingdom Metazoa; phylum Mollusca; class Bivalvia; order Myida; family Dreissenidae; genus Dreissena; species Dreissena polymorpha. Next base: position 113,630,556 of record NC_068358.1, read on the forward strand.
CAAGTTTTGAAGGCTTCATTTCCAACCCTTAGATACTGATGAGCAGCAAATAACATAAAACCTGAACTGACTGCGAGTTACTCGCAGGCTGTTCTGGTTTTATGCTGTTTGGAAATAGCAATTTTCACTTTGCCTCTGAGTTGGAAAGGGTTAATGCACTTAATTGTGATGTGTGCAACATATACAAATGCTATAAAATTAAGAAATAGTGTACCAAATGTTCAATGTATATAACTTTACGTTTGCAATACATCTAGATTTCATTTAAAGACAGATTTATGTCAGTATACAATTCGAAGGAAGAGCATTTGTGTTTACATGTATATATATTTGGAATTTATGTATACATTGCTGAGTCACATACATGGTTGAAGTTAATACTATTTTATTATGCATTGTTTGGATAAACATTCCATTCCTTTTTGTTAGAATGGTTATTGCTTAAAATTGGTTTGAAGAAAAAGAAAATGTTAACTTATGATTAATTTATTTTAATATGATGAAGTCAGTTCATTCTTTTCAGGCGAAATATGACCATTGTCGCCAACAGCAATGACTCGGACTGGCTGTATATCGTCAAGTCGGTGGGTATCATTTATACCTATATATACGCCTAAATAGAGCTGTCGTTTAGAAAAGACAATCTTTAAAACGAATAATTTTATAAAAGCGGGAAGTGTCGTTGCTTCTATGCTTCTATGCCTATGTGGACTTCACATGCATTAAGTCCAGGTTCATAGAACGCGGTTAAATAAGTTTTCCAAAATGACGACATTCTTATGACAGACATATGGATACTTCTTTGAACATAAAGCATCGTCATGTTCATAATGCCCATGTCTAAGATGTCAATTTCGGTGTTAAATGAAACGGGTCCATGGACTATTTTTCCCTATAGGGTTCTTGTGTCGTAATGAAGAAGCTGAAAGGCGTCATCCCGAACGCCAATGCAAAGCCAAAGGTGGCTTATGACGAATTCCTTCCCGCCAATATGAAGGCCATTGTCTATGGTAAGGTATCAATCCCGCGGAAACGCCATGGGCTGTTTCCTAAACGATCGTACGACAATTTTAACTTACGAGAGAATTTTGTAATCTTAAAAAGTAGACGAACTAGCTCGCCATGCTCATCAAACGTATACGTCTTTAGAAATGCCAATGAAATTAATAAAGTACAGAAAATTTATAATCATATGATATGGACTTAAGCAATTATGCATCTTTGAAAAATGTATCGTATCATAAATGTGTACTCAGACGTTTATTGAAACGGTCCCCAGGGCTGTTTTCTAGCAAAAGTGATGATTATTCAAATTTTAATCTCGTTCTATGTAAAGTCGGCTTAATGCGTGTGCGTAAAATAGACGTTGCAAGGACAAACGCTACTTTCCGCGTTTATGGCATCTTTCGTTTAAAGAAAATCTCTTGTAAAAGGACATCAAGTCCAGGCGAAGAGTGTCATCTCCGACCAGCCTGTTCGGACAGCACAGGCCTATCTGGGACAAGAATTTTCGCACATGCATTAAGTCTTCTTTTCATAGAACGAGGCTCAGCAAAGAATTTTAACCATGAAAACTTTTAAAAAATGCAACCTCATTTATTATTTATATCGACTGCGCGTCCGAGCAAATCATATTGATCTGACTCATATTGTAAAATCAAATAATTGAATTGAAAAATATCCGGATATCTGTAGGATTAATGCAGATTACGTTTGAAATTGTTGCACGACATTATGCTTTACGTAAGTGCAATAACTCAAATGTTTTTATATTTCAGCTCCTAAGGTTGACTCCGGTCTTCGTCGCAAAAAGCGGAGAACTACTGAAAAGGACAAGTCGGTATGGACTTAGTTCCATGTTTTTCCTTGTCAATATGTGTGTGAATTTGAATTCAATAAGGTTACATTGTCTGGAAAAAAACAGGGAAGAATGTGCTTCAAGTTTAATCCCAGATAAGCCTGTGGAGTCTGTTCAGGCTAATCGGGGACGACACTTTCGCTTTAGATTGATTTCCGCTAAGAAGAGACGTCCTTCAAGCAAAAAAATAAATTTAAGCGGAAAGCGTTGTCCCTGTCCGCACAGGCTTATCTGGAAAGACACTTTATGCACATGCACTAAACCCCGTTTTCCCAGAGCGAGGCTTCTTTATTAAATCGGAATGAAAGTATTAACGTTCAATTTCAAAGTTCATTACTCGTTACATACATGTACAAGCACTACGCCCTAAAAAGCTGTATTATTCCCGGTACTTTGAGCTTGAAGTATATCTAAGTAGTGTTTCCCTTTATTGAAATGTAATATGGTTAATTATAAAACTACAAATGGTAAAATGGTAAAACTACAAATGGTAAAATGGTACTTTAAGCTTGACGTTTATCTCAGTTGTGTTTCCCTTTATAAAAATTTGAATGGTAAAGTTAAAATTTAATGGTAGAATGCACACATGAACAACCAATGAAATAGTTAACAATGAAATAAATATAACCCGTCTTTGCATTTAACGGACGTGACTTATAGTACCCCAAGAAAAAAAATTGTCTTCACTTGTAAAATTAAAACGTTACATGACACGCTTTGGGAAAACGGGGTTTAATGCATTTGCGTTACGAATTGTTCCAGATTAGCCTGCGTAGTCCACACTGGCTAATCTGGAACAAAACTTTCCACCTTGCGGGACATTCGTTTATAAGAGACTTCCGTAGAAAGAAAAAAATCCACAAAAAAGGAAAATTTCGTCTGCGGACTGCACAGGAAAATCTGGGACGACACTTGTTTAAGCCCCTTTTACACAGAACGTTGCTCATATGCATTGAAGCATAATTTTTGATGGTTGATTTCATCTGCGCTTCCTCTAATTCCTCAAATAAATCTCTCGTTTTTTTCCGATGTTATTTCTATGACCGCTGTGTTATCCAGAGCGGACCGCCTCGGCCCGAGAAGTTCTCCAAAGGAGCCTACAGTCAACATCCGCACACCAAGTCGGCACATTTTGTAAGTTTATCAACGTTATTAGCATGGGAATTTGCAATCAGTAATGTAACATGTTTAACTAAATATGGATTTTGTATTGTTTTATTATGAGCGTTATTCCTGACTGAAGACGAGTTAAAATGTATATCGTCTTATTGTCCGTATTAATAGTATATTATATAACCTATATATCCAATAGCGGAAGGATTCTGCATAAGATGCGCGTAATATTGCAATAGATTTGGGCCGTACTATGTGAAAAAAGTTTCAAGCATGTGTGTGAAGTGTCTACCCAGATAAGTCTGTGAAGTCCGCACAGGCTAATCAGGGACGACTGTGAAGTCCGCACAGGCTAATCAGGGACGACTGTGAAGTCCGCACAGGCTAATCAGGGACGACACTTTCCGCTTTAATGATATTTTTCTTCTGAGCAAAAATCAAGTTAAGGCAGAAAGTTTCCCCCTACGGACTGCACAGGCTAATCTGGGACGACACTTAACGCACATGCAGTAAAACTCCATTTTAAAGAGCACGGCCCATTCATACAAATGCTTCTTTTTTTCATACTACGTATTGACGGATGTTAGCGCAGACTTCATAACGTATGCATACCGGATGCAGTTGCTATATTGTATGCCTGTGCGTTGTTGTTTTTTGTCGTTTCTTTGCGGTTATTTAAGAAAGACGTGTATTTATTCCCTCCCAATAGGAATGTGTTACATATCACAAGCGCTTCACAGTAAGCTCCCTTGCAGGCGCCGGCAAAGAGCAGTTTCGCAAAGCGGAAGCGCTACGAGCCACCTCGCAGGTGCATCCCGAAGAAACCGGAAGTGCCAGAGACGAAGCCTGTGCCTGTGACCAAACCCGGACCGGTGTTCGTGCAGGTGACCCTTATGAAACCGCGTGACGTCTTTGTAAGTAATGTTGACATAATTGCTCGATTTTGTTGATCCGTTTCTTAGTCAAATGATGCATTCTGCGATATGTTTATTATGAATTTGTATTAAGTCATGTATGCGCAGTTTTTTTGTTTTAATAATTGTAGGTTGGTAAATATCTATCTTGGGTCGAATGAAGTCTACAAATGTCATAGTAATTATAAGTTTGAGACACGAATTTATTGTAACATTTTTATGGTTTCTATTTTAAAGTAACTCAATATTGCTGACCTGAACCCAGTGCTATGGTCGAATGTAAAGGGCAATTAGACGTGTTGTCTATACCCATGCTTATATGTAAAAATGCTGGTACTTGTTACCAGTCATCTGAGCCGCGTCATGCGAAAATGGGTCTTATGCAATATGCGACCAGCTCAGACCTGCAAGCACACTAGCGCGGTCTGGACACGAGCTGCCTTGAAGCCCATTAAGTCACGCAACATTTTGTGGTCTCATTATCGGACATGATAGCCCTTAACCAGACATCGGGGCTGCGAGGCATGGTCTTGGGCTACGCCCTCTGCATATGGCATAAGGTCCATTTTCCCATGACGCGAGTCATACTTACGACAGTTTTTGTACCACAGGGGCTGGATACCGTCACGTTTGAAGACGGTTTACAACGGTCTACCACGGTAGTCAGCCTGGTGAGTGGCAAATAGAGTTTTCGGCAATGTCATGATTTTGTTGAACTATTAAATACAATAAACAGCACTGAACAATAAACCTTATTAAATATATGAATGTCGTGTCTTGTTTGATACAAACCTATTTTAATTGGTGTCGGTTTTTTTTAAAGAAAGTCACATTACTTAATCTCATGTTTATTTATTTTTAAGATATTTTCATTAAGTTGAGTCACTTAATGTGATATCTTATTCAGTAGACCTTATCACATAATTCTACTTATAAATATGTTACTGCACATACTAAATATATCTATATGATACTATATACACTATGTACCAACTTCCATACGATATATGTATGACTGTATTTTCAAAGGTGAGTCGAGGCGCGGAATGCATCATGTTGTCGAAAGAGTTCTTCGTGAAGCATGCGAACGAGGCGGTGAAGAAACGGATACGAGAGGATGTGCGCGCATACCCGGAAGAGGAAGTGTTTCAGGATAATTTGCAGATCAAAGAGGACTGGACGCTCTACAAGAAAGTGCTCCTCGGTGACGTCACCAGTCAGATTGCGGAGAACAAGAAGCTTGACCAGGCGACAAATCATTGCACAAAATAAATTTTCGTTTGTTTTATGTACATTACTTGTTTATTTTGTTGTTATTTTTCGTCCGTTCTTTGCATTTTTCTAATTCAAATTATGTGTTTATTAATCGTGAAACTCACTTTTTAAGCATTGTGATTAATAGATATAATAATAAAAATAAAGATAATAAAAAGTCATTTTGTTTTCTACATCCCTGTGACCGATGTACTTATATACATCTGTCCCGAATTGCCGTTGTAATGCATTACCGAGGTACATTAATATACATGTTGTTCTTACAGGCCTTTAAGCAGATATTGTTATACAATTAAGTAGTATGCTGATAGAATTGTATAAATTATACTATATCTACGACCTTTATGCAATATAGTATACCATGACAAAATGTTACAATATGCATAATAAATGTTTAAAAAAACGCTTCTTTTTTATTTTTATTTCGTTGGCATAAAATCAAATTAAACAAAACAAACAGAATATGTTGAAACGTAATACAAATAGCGAAAAATATAAATATACAAAAGAATTCAACAAAGACTTCATCTTACTAAAACTCAAGCAGGAACTTCTTTAGTCATATCGTATTGTAGTGTTTATTCGCTGTAATCACGAAAACAAGTCTTCATACGTTTTCGAGATTTCTTCACACGTACTATATATGTTTATTTGAGATTTCAGTAAACGACTGTAGCCACCTGCCTAGACAACAGTAGCCACCTGCCTTAACGACAGTAGCCACATGCTTAAACGCCAAAAGCCACCTGCCTTAACAACAGTGTTAACCTGCCTTAACGACTTTAGCCACCTGTCTAAACAACAGTGTTAACCTGCATAAACGACTGTAGCCACCTTCTTGATCATCAATAGCCACATGCCTTAACTACATGGTTAACCTGCCTAAACAACAGTTTTAACCTGCCTAAATAACAGTGGCCACCTGCCTAAACAACAGTAGCCATCTGCCTAAACAATAATGGCAACCTGCCTAAACAACAGTGTTAACGTGCCTAAACAACAGTAACCACCTACCTAAACGACAGTAGCCACCTGCCTAAACAACAATAGTCACTCGTCTAAACGACAGTAGTCACCTGTCTAAACAACAGTAGCCACCTGCCTAAACAACAGTAGTCACCTGCCTGAACAACAGTAGTCACCTATCTAAACAACAGTAGCCACCTGCCTAAACAACAGTTGCCACCTGCCTAAACAACAGTAGCCACCTGTCTAAACAACAGTAGTCACCTGTCTAAACAACAGTAGCCACCTGCCTAAACAACAGTAGCCACCTGCCTAAACAACAGTAGCCACCTGTCTAAACAAAAGAGGCCACCTGCATAAACAACAGTAGTCACCTGTCTAAACCACAGTAGTCACCTGTCTAAACAACAGTAGCCACCTGCCTAAACAACAGTAGCCACCTGCCTAAACAACAGTAGTTACCTGCCTTAACAACAGTAGTCACCTGTCTAAACGACAGTAGTCACCTGTCTAAACAACAGTAGCCACCTGCCTAAACAACAGTAGCAACTTGTGTACTGGCTGATATACAGCAGTGATCAACTGCCTGATACTGTACATGTATATGGTAATATTGTTAATACATAAAGCTACCGAGTCCAAGCTACCGATGACAACAAACACAGGGAATCCGTTCCGCTAAACTGAGTTGAGCCGAGTGCTCATGTACGCGGCCATCACGTTTTCCTTGTATGCCGACCAGTCCGCCTCTAGCTGCATGCTCTCCTGCATGGTGTCCTCCGCCGGGTACACCTTGATGATGTCACGGATGCGCAGCTTGCAGCGCTGGTCAGCGTACTTTAGGAGCACTTTCTTGGAGAGCATGATCACTTCCGCTCCACGGCTCACCTGCGGACAGCGAATGGAGACTATTTGAGCATCGCTCTGTGAAAACGGGGCACATTGCAATAATCTTCTACGCGAAAATCCATTTTATGCGGAAAGTGTCATCTCTGATTAGCCTGTGCGGACTTCACCGGTATATCTGAGCTGACACCTTACGCACATGTATTAAATGTTTTACAAAGCGCGGCTAATCTTTTGTTGTTTGTTTTAGCGTATTTCAGATATACCAGGAGTACAGTCTACATAGTAAAGCTTTTCCCTTGCAAGATTTGCCTACTATACTAAATGGTTTACTGAAACTAAGTGCACATGAGTGCGCAAGCAACTGTCTTCGGAGAGGGTAGGTGTTTGATAATAATGGCCGTAGAGATAATTAACATGACCAATCTCTCACAAGATATTTGGCCGAGGATTAAGGGAAGCGGTTGATGTTACATAACATTCGCATTTAACATCAATAGACACAGTGTAAGCAGTCGTTAGTAAATGAATAATCTACATCTACTCGCCGAGTTTTCAATGCTTTTTCGCATTTTGTTTCATACAACTTGTCACAAAGCGGTAAGTTTCGTCCTTTAATAGCCTGTGTGGACTACACAGACCAATCTGGGACAACACTTAACGCACATTTTAAGCCCGGTTTTCTCAAACCGCGGCTCTCATATGCGGTACATACCAACGACAAGATGGGCGAGTCCACGCCGCCGTCCACATCAAACACCACATCGTCCGCGTCCATCACGTACTTGAGCGTGTTCAGACCCTGAAAGAACGCACACCACAGACGCTGCGTGTAAATCGTCCGCCTTCTAATTTTATGAGTCTCGTTCTAGAAAAACTGGGCCTAATGTTCGTGCCTAAAGTCGTCCCAGATCAGCCTGAGCAATCCACACAGACTTACCAGTGAGTCTGACGATAATTTCCGCATTGACGGAATTTTGTTTAGAGGAAACTTCATTTAAACGGGAAAAAAAACTGTAAAAGCGGAAAGCGTCATGGCCTCTGAGGACTGCAGAGGATAACCCGGGACGCCGCTTTACGCACGTGCATTAAACCCAGTGTTCCAAGAACGAGGCTTGCTATGGCATAGAGGTTTCACTTTGAAAGTTCATGAAGTGCCGATTATGATTGTTCAGCTTTCATTCCAGTTTTTTCAGTCTGCTGAACTTGAATTTAAATTGCAATGTTTGGATGAACTTAGTACATCATTATGTATGTCTTCAAACAGATACTATTATAAAATGCATTAAACATAAGTAGTGTTCAAGAACAACAACAACAACAACTATAATATGTTCATTTTGCCTATTCCAATGAACTTAATATAGTAACGTATCTTCCAATAAACGTTCTAATATAATTATGATATATACCATTACAAATGCAAAATTATGTTGGGAGCACGTGGTAAGCTTTCCTTCCGACTTACAAAGCAGTCCTTAGGATATAGGACCTCCACCTGAACGAACACGTCACCGGCAGGTGCGCTTGACGTCGAGTATGACGTATTCTGGGAAACAGGCCGGTACTCGGCGTGCAGTTTCTCACGAGATGGCACTCTCTGAAGAAAAAAATATCAATCATCAGTTGGGCCTTGTTCCAGAAAAACTGGGCTTAATGCATGTGCGTTAGGTGTCCCAGACTAGCCTGCGCGGGGCTCTTTTCGCAGATGTTTTAAACCCAGTGTTTAATACTATTCATTTGCTTGTCATGTATATAGAAATTTCGAATATGTATTTAAATGCTATTTGCACAATATATAGTAGAAAGAATAGTTGAATATATCTAATCAAGATTAATGCTACAAAGTTATATATTACACACTTGAGTAAAGCTGAATACGATTTAAATGTATCGGTATACCGGTATACAAACTATCAGTTACTGTTAACTGATAGGCAATACAATTTTATACATAATTATTTTAAATGATTTACATTAGTCACGTTTTTAAAGTAAACAATAATTTGAATTGTATGTTATCAATAAACTATTCACACACAGACTAAAACACAGAGGAACACACCATGCTGATACACGTATTAACCCATTTATGCCCAGTGGACTCTCCCATCCTTCTAAATTGGATCAATTTATTTCTAAAATTAGGGATGTCTGGTATACCTATTTCTATATTTAGAATATTTCTTACAGAAATTCCTTTAAGCAAACAGCGCAGACCCAGATGAGACGCCGCATTATGCGGCGTCTCATCTGGATCTACGCTGTTTGCAATGTCCTTTTTTTCAGGACGCTAGGCATGAATAAGTTAATTTAGGCGAAACAGTTGACAACGAAAAAGTGAGACAAGAAGCGGCGCAGAAGAGGATTACAGAAATGCTAATAAATGAAGACGAGTTATTAAGATTATGAAAGAAGTGTACGTTAGTTTAATATAAGAGAGATTTGGTGGTCTATGTATTGAATTTTTTTAATCAAGACGACATTCTATATTATTTGCGTCTCCGGTATTTATGGTAGATATGCAATGCTTTTTTTCTATTAACCCATTCATGCCTAGCGTCCTGAAAAAAGGACATTGCAAACAGCGTAGACCCAGATGAGACGCCGCATGATGCGGCGTCTCATCTGGGTCTACGCTGTTTGCTTAAAGGAATTTCTGTAAGAATTGTTCTAAATATAGAAATAAATATGCTAGACATCCCTAATTTTGGAAATAAATTGATCCAACTTAGAAAGATGGGAGAGTCCACTGGGCATAAATGGGTTAAAAACGCTTGTTATAAAAGATTCCAATTGAACATAGTATGAAATTAATTTGGTGGTAGGTACACATCCGTTGCGTCACGAACAGTAAGTTTACAAACGCTATGAATGAGCTAAACCAACATGAAAACAGAGCTACAAATTATAAACAAATGACAAACAAGTTACTGTTTGGTTTTGACTCATGTTCACCACGGGGCTCCACATGAAACTCTGAAACATGCAAACATCAGTTAACGGGATCAAGTAAAACGGGAATTCGAAACGGGTTATTCCAATGGGTGAAGGAAAGACGAAACTTCGTGAGATGTTAGAAAGGTAAGTTGAAGAGGACTGGTGGTATGGCAATAAGACAGGGGAGGGGATTAGCGAGTTGGAATGTGACTGCAGCAATGTTGGTTGTGTCCCATGGCCATCACAACTCTTACAAAGCTCTGGGGCCGCAATTTCGAAGTCGATTCGTCCAGTTTAGCTCTGGAGGACGGCCTCTCCTTTTGGCTGGGCGGAAGAGGCACGAACTTGATTTCCTCCTCCTCCTCTTCGTCGTCAGCGTCGTCGGTGTCGAGAGTAACGGTGTGGTCTTCCTTGAAGCGGACCTTTCTTGGACCACCCTTCTCCCCTAGGGAGAACTTCCGGGTCGATGCGGTACGTATGAAGAGCCTTGGGAGGGACTCGGGTAGGTCTGTAAGGTCCTTAGAAGGGCTCTCCACGGAAATAGGGTCGGGCGTGTATCTCTACGGAAGTGGAAGGCAAAGTGAGGCTTGCATATCAGCAATTTAGTATTGCAAGAGTTATATCCCTTTGCATGCTGGGAAATTTGTCGTCTGCTAAAATGTCGTCTGCAGAATTTCTAAAATTAGCATTTTCTTCGATTTTTTTCAAAGAATACTATCAGGATAGCAAACAGTTTGGATCCTGATGAGACGCCACGTTCTGTGGCGTCTCATCTGGATCCAAACTGTTTGCAAAGGCCTTCAAAATTCAGTTCCCGCACGGAGAGAGTTATGTATATG